>NW_016690204.1:6269777-6301779 GCF_001604755.1 Lepidothrix coronata | reverse complement strand
GAAAAGTGAAAGGACTTCCTGAAAATCAACACAAAACAATCTCTGCAGAGCACAGAACTCATCTATTAAACATGAGAAGTACTCAGAGCTTTAGTTTTTTGCAACAAAAAAGAGAAGGTAAGGAAGGCAGCTGCCAGTCACTGAACTGGGCTGAACTGGGAGGTCTGGGAGAAGTCCATTTTTCTTAACATAGCACTTGCAGTCTGCTAGTGCAGGTGCCAGGGAGGTGGGGGATGCAAGGTGAGTGGGGTAAAAGAGACCCTGATGTGACCCTGATCTGTGCCACTCTTGGGCAGCGTCTCTGTCCTTGTCCATGGACCCTGTTCCTGTGCCTGCTGCCAGGGAGCCCAGAATCAACAGCTCCCACAGAAACAAATCTTGCTATCTTAGGGAGCCAGGGTTTCTGTTACCTTTGTGGGATCCTCTGAATCTACACACTGATCCTAGAGTCCAGCTGCTGAAGGTATTCAAGGATTCCATAGGGAATGGCGGGATTCCACATCCTGCAAGGGCAAATTCAGAAAGGAAAGAGATTTTAAGAAGTGTAATTTGCTTCACAGTGTTTTTGGTGTGTTTGTTATGTTTGTGGCTTTGTTGTTGTTGCTGTTGTTTGTGGTTTGTTTTTTTTCTTTTTTAAAGTTGCCTTTCCTTTTGACTATCATGCTATAAAAGTATTTAAGCTATGGAACAAAGGAAAATGCATCTTAATTTAGAAAAAAGCATCTCAGTCCTCCATAACCTTGCTGACTCTGGTTACAGGACTCACTACAGTCCTGTTTCTGTAACTGTTCTTTAATTTTCCATCAAACTCACTCTGAATGTGTATTGGCAACTTCAGCCTATTTAACCTGTAGTGATGGTTGCTCATT
Organism: Lepidothrix coronata; assembly: GCF_001604755.1. NCBI lineage: Eukaryota > Metazoa > Chordata > Aves > Passeriformes > Pipridae > Lepidothrix > Lepidothrix coronata. The sequence continues at coordinate 6,300,910 of NW_016690204.1, read as the reverse complement.
GTTTATCCTCCAAACACAAGTCCTGCAGCACAGACTAGGTTGAGGTCTATGGGAGGGTAGAAGATTAACAAACGGAGGCTTAATGTAAACTAAGGCAGGACAAAGTTGCCTGGGACCATTGGGAAGTAATGCAGCTGAAACCAGAGACGACTTTTTAACATCACTGTGGCTACTTTTGTATTTTGGTGACATCTCTTTTTGTGACTCATAAATCTGACAAATACAGAACACAGCTTTAGCATGATTTCTACCCCAGTTTTACAGAATGAAGGTACAGCAAACAGCCTATCAAGAGACTTACACCAAGTTCTTTATGTGGGGACATTTTCGTAGGCTGTTGGTCAACTGCTGGGCTCCCACACGGGTTATTTTGTTGTACTGAACACTGAGGAATAAAAGCAACTTTGTTAATCCAGATCACATCATGTAGCGGTGTAATCCAACATTCAATTCAAAATCAAAAATACTGTATAGGCTACCCTGCAGATGGGGAAAGCAAATAAAAAGAAAAAAACCCCATAATAATGTACTCAAAAGGTCAAACAGGAACTTAACTATGTTAGTTCATCTGAGGGAATCCTTTTTCTATATACCTGAGGTCCTCCTCCAACTCCCCATGATCCTATTCTCCCATCTTAACAGCAATATTTTTGCTTTTAGGGTGAACTGCTCCTTAATCTTCTCTAGTCACTGACTGTTTGGACTCTGCATAAGCACATTTTCCCTGTGAAATTTCCCTGAAGTTTTCTTCCTCAGTTTCTGTCTCCTCTAAAGCCAAGCATGGGACATTTGAATTTTCAGTCTCCAAGGAAGTAAGCTTTCCTAGGCCATTTCAAAAGGTTTCATATACTCACTCTAGCACTCTTAAAGATGTCATTGCAGGAAGAACTTTCGCCAGATTTTCTGCTCCAAAATCACTGATGTTGTTATTGTACAAGCTGCAGAAAACCAAACCAGTGCAGTCAAAATTGAACAATGGATAATGTAAACAGACTATACAGTAGATCACAGGTTTTCAAATATTTTTAGTGCGTTTTAGCTTTCAATTTGTGCTTATTTGCAGTTAAAGTTTAAAACACAACTTTATATTCCCTAGATATCCTTCTGTATGTCTGCGCTGGGTCAGAATTTTGCTCCTCTTCTTTCCAAAGACTTTATGCAAGAATGAAGTCAAAAGCTTGGGTGCTGCACAGTGTTAATATTTGTTCCATGTTCAGTAATTTCTGACAGAGACAGCAAGGTATCTTGTACAAAACAACTGGACAGGATACACTACTTACCTTAGTGTTTTTAAGGAAGACAAGGAAGGAAGAGCTGTGGCGAGTTTCTCCGCACCCATGTCTGTTATTTTATTCTGTGATAAACTACAGTAAGTGAGATCACTGCGTTAGTTGAGCACGTTTATTCTAATTTATTACAATACGGGGAAAATTAATTTTCATTTTTTAAAATATAATTTGGACCGTCTGTTTAGACCAAATGAGGAGAAAAAGACAAAATACGGCCCTTGAAGGGCAGTGAGGAATTGCCATAAGATTATCCTATTTCTCTAATGAATGTACAGATTAATTATCCCCATAGACTCATTTGGTCTTCCATGCCAATGGAGTAGTTGTGCCCGTAATTGTTAACACACAGTCCCTTAGGGCTCTGGGTTTAATTTATTTCTTTTCAAAATTTCCCAGAACTGTTACCCTTGCACTTACTTTAATGTTTCCAGGGATGTCAGGGTTGGAAAGACTTCAGATAGACTCTTGGCTCCTTCATCTCCTATGCCATTTTCGCTCAGAGCATCAAGGCTGGGTGACGACAAAGAGAGAATTAGCTCCCCTTTTAATCTAAATTTCTGTGGTTTATTCACCTCAGAGACCACTCTATCTATCTTGAAAAGCTCCTTCTCTGCAGTAGCCTCAATCAGCATGAAGCATCACACAAATTACAGCTTCTCTAATAAGCAGCTTTCTGCTGCCCAAATTCACAGCCTAAGAATTTTTTTCTTTTTTTTTTACTAGTTGAATGGCTTGACCCATTTCCTTTGATATGCAAGATTATTAAAATGGTTATGAAATAGCTGTGTTCCAGCTAAGCTGAAATGAGATTTCTTGCACACACAGAAATACAGAACTGACAAAATCCAGCAGAGGCTGTAAATCCCTGCCTAAACAGATCCTTCTCCAGAGTGGGAGTATTAGAAATTAAGTTTTTCTTCATATCTAGTCACAATTTTAGATACTGAATCCCCTTCTAATCTGACAGGTAATGCTGGGATATATTGGACTAATTTCAGTCTTAAAGCTTTATTGTTTTCCCAAAATGTCATGAAAAGGCCAGATCCAGTACAGACAAATGGCCAATGGGTCGAGCCAGTGAGGCCAAAGGTCCTCTCAAACCCAGTAATCTTCCCACAGACACCGTGGCAGAACACTGTCTATTGTTGGTACAACTGTTTCAGCGTAAAGAAGCTTAAAATTAAGAGACAGTTGGTTTTTCATGGACAAGGGCATGTTTTGGAGCTTCAAGGAAGAAATAAGTGACCCTCGGGCAGTGCTGTGGCAGGAAAGGGGGAGCACCCAGTGGGTCTGGACTAAACCTTTCCCACAAGCTGAGGAACACCCAGGGAAGTGACTGAGGGTACTGAATGAACGACCACCGAGTGTCCCAAGGGAGGCTGAAGAGCTTTTCATCTGCTGTTATAGTCTCGGGATGTTTCTGCTGTTCAGTTTGTTCATCAAAGCAGGGAGTCTTGTTGGCACAGAAAATGTTTCTCGGGTGCAAGAGCTCCCCCATCATCAAGGGTTGCTGAGGAGCAACGGTGGCAAAGTTGATCTTTAGCAGAACTCACTCTAAATGCTGAAGTGATGGAAATGCTGCAAGAATTTTCACGAGTTTTAGCAATCCCTGAGGGCCACACACCGGACCCAGCCTGGAAGAAAATACAGATATGCAGCAGTATTTTCACATGCCCACAAACAGCAAAGTTTAAGAATCTTTAAGTTTTTTCCCTGCAGCCCCCAATGCTGTTTACACTCCTCAGAAGCAATTATTCCCTACCACCTGCAGCAAGGAATTCTGCTGTGAAGCCTCCACATGAGGAGCACACACAAGGCTAAGGCCCTTAGAAATCACAGAATCAGTGGTACCTGCATTTGCCACTTTTTTTGTTCCTCTTTGCAAAATTCATCTCACTTTTTTTGGATTCCTGTTTTTCTGTTCTTTCTCTATCTTTCTCAGGTTTTTAATTTTAAGTATAATCTTGATAACTGAGATTAAAAAAAAATATTTTTTGCCTCAACTCTTGACAATTCAGACTAATTAAAAATCAACCTTTTACTGCATCTTAAAGCATAAATTGCACTTTGATATCCATGCTCACAACATTTGTCCCTCAGATCCCAACCTCTGATTTGGAGTTTCTTTGGTATCCAAACAAGTTTAATTAAAGGATTAGAATTTTAAACAAAATTTAAATAAAAGGAGAAAAGAAAGCAGCATAAAATCAGAAGTGAGGCCAAGCATAGCAATACTGGGTTGGGTTAGATCTGAAGAGCAGGAAACAGATGAAGACCTGCTGAGAGTTCTCCATTGCACTGCTGCAATTTCTGCCCAAACCAATTCACGGCTTATAGCAGGATATTTTAAGCAATAGAACAGCCTTGGTGGCTGCTTGAAGTTTGTGGGGAAAAAAAGAAATGTTACTGAACACTCATTTTCAAAGTAAGTGTTTCCAAGTCAACCTTCCTTCTTCTAGGAAAAGGGTGCTAAATAATTTATTTGAGAGGAATTCTCTGGCATAATTCTCTCATGGCCCAAGCTCTATTAGGGTAGAAAATTACATCAGGAGACCTAGATAGAAAAGTTGAGCATTTCTGGGGGAAAATCCAGGTAGCTGGATCACGATCAAAACATTTTATACCCTGTGGCACAAGAGCTACACCTGTTGGTAAGGAGCTAACTTGTAGTAAAATCAAACAAAATTGATAGAACCTTGTTGATCTGTATCACTGCAGGAGCAGGAAATGATACTTTCTGAGTTTTGGCCATAATTTAATAAATCTAGTTAAGAAAAGCACAATAAGTTTTCTTAATGCTTTACATAAACTAACTATACATCAGTTCAAGGACTTCAGCCAATATCCATGACTTGTCCTTCTTCAATGTAATCATATCAGCAGAGAAGTACAACACTTACGCAAATTCGAGTTTTCTGAGGTTTTTGATGGCAGGAATTTCATAGCTGGTGGAATCAGATGCATCTTGCTCACTAAATAAATCACAGTAGAACCAGAGTATGATAAATATTTCAGCAACAAAAACAGTGCTTTAAAATAATTTGTTAGTAAATTTTAACAGGAAATTAACCATTGCTGCATTAGCTGAGGAACCAGGAAACTTCAGAATAACTTGTGCTCCAACCTTTCTCCAATTGAGTAATTTCAATCTGATAATTGCCTTTCATAGTGCAGTTGTTTGCTCTTTTTCCAATAAAACTTAAAAATTATGTTTTTCTGTATCAACTATTTTCTGTCAGACATGAAATTATTGTGTGTATATTTTAATCAAAATACTCTGCACATCTTAAAATGGGAGTCATTATTTAAAAAACAAACCAAAACCTTTCTTTCTGTGTGCTTTTAAATGCAACCAGTCCCCTAGCCCCAGTATGAGCAGGGATGAAACACAGGGTGTATAGACCCAAGCTTTCATCTCCTGGGCTAAAAGACTGACTCAGGCCACATGTGACTAGTGCAAAACAGGCTTTCATTTATGGCCCAGGGGCTACAGGGGGAAGGAATCAGCCCAAGATATGCAACTGAAAGCAATTGAAAGATGGCCCACTTGGAGATTAAAAAGAAATCTGAAGAAAAAATGAGAGCTGGCCTTTTTATTGGCAATTTTGATGAATATTGCTGTCATTGCTCCTCCCTGCCATGACAGCCACCTCACAGCAGGGTAGAAGAACACCCTGGTGTGATACAAGAGCTCGCACTGCCTGAGTTACTCCTCCTTTGGAGAAGCAGAGAACTCTGTTGTCCAGCAACTGTTGTTCAGAGAACTCTGTTGTCAGTGAAACCCCATTTTCTGAAGTTGCCAGCACAACAGGATTTCTGATCATAACCGAGCCTACCAATTCACCATCTTCTCTTGTATCTCTACAAGGTCGGAGAGGTCACTGATGTCCTTCATCGTCTTTGCCTTAAAGGGATCAAGAACAAATTTCTCTGCTGATGCTTTCAGCAGCTCGTAGTCTTTTGACTGTTCCAAAGATTTCCAGAGCCTGACAGTGTCATTGAGGGAGGCCCTGTGAGGTGACAAAACACGCAAAACCAACAGATGTGACAGCAGTTGTTGCACGAAGGTGTCATCTAGAGACAGTGCTACGAACTACATACAGACAGTGACCAACCTGAAGGACGCCACGTTCTTGAGGCTCACCAAGTCTTTGAGCCCTTGCATGTCGATGCTGCTGTTTCTCAAATCCAAGGAAAACTCCTTTCTCGACCTTTTTAAAATAGAGTGCAGTACATGGACATCAGGTGGGGTAAGGACTATGTTCAGAAAAGACAAGTCTGGCTTGAGCCTTAAGGCCACGTGCTGCAGGAGGTAACTGCTTTGGGTTTCATAAACACAGCGTAAGAGCTCCAGCAGCCTCTCTGGACAGAGATCATTAATCTGCAGCCTTCTAATGTATTTCAAGAGTTTATTCTGCTTCTTCGCTGGTTGTATTTCATCCTGATTCGAAAGGGAGCAGAAGTAAGGGTCATCCTGGAGAAACAACAATCCAGCCAAAAATCGAGGCACTAAATCTAGCCAGTGATAGGGTTTTTTCCTTTTGGATGGAAAAGACAGGTACTTTATTACACTTTTATCCTTGAGCTCTTCTGCTAATGAAAGGTGAAGTGCACACAAGAAGTTCTGAATGACAAAATCGGAGAATGTGCTCCCAAATTCCTCTTCTTCACTATCTGAATGTCTGGGGAATGCAAATGGAAGGAAAAATCCATATTTCAGAGCAAACTCTTTAACTTCTTTAGAAGGAAAAAGATGACTTTTCATGGCACTTTGGTGCTTTTCTCCAAGACACCAGGCTATATGGGCTAGGGTAATAAGATTCTCTTGATTTTGTGTGGCTGTAACATCTGTTTGCACAGGTATTATCTTCTGCTGAAAAAATTTCAGGAAGACTGCAGAAAGAGTTGAAGGAAGGCTTTCCTCTCCCATTTCAAGTACTGTATCACAAAGAAAACAAACAAATCTACACATGCCAGGGCTGTAACAATGACTGAACAAGTACTCATGGTCTTTGACTAATTTCAGTGCACTGTCACAGTGGGGTAATCCTTCAAAGTATTTGGTTATGTACAGTTCTCTCTGCTCAGGGGAAAATCCTACTATTTCAATAGTCTTATCCACTTTGGACACATAATAGTACACCTTGTCTTTTGGTCTTGCTGTAAGTAATAAGGTACAACCATTGAGTATCTTTCTTTGGATGAGTCCTGAAAGCAGCTCCTTTATACTGTACAAATCTTTTTCCGGCTCGCTGGCTGAGCAACGAGGAGAATTCTCATGGTCATGCAATCCTTTAAAACCATCAAAAACCAGAAGGACTTTAGCAGGATTTTGCAATATGTACTCGAATATCTCTTTGCTTCCCTCCTGAGGTTTTACAAAAAATTCAAGAAGCAGTTCCTTCAGGCTGTATCGCTTCTCAGGCAAGCTTATTTGCTCACAGTCAAACCAAAATACAAATTCAAACTCAGAAAACTCTCCATTGGACCAGTCCTGGCAGATCTTCTGAACAAGAATGCTTTTGCCCATTCCTGCTTTTCCCAGTACCAAAATCACTTTAGTCTCTAAGCCTTTACGTTTTGGGATTTGAAATATTTGGCTTCTGTCGATGGCTATCTTTTCCTTCTCGTGCAGACTGCAAGTCACCAGCTGGTTTTCCATTGTTTTTGCATTATTCCTCCCAGTCCTGGTTTCAGTTTGGCTTTGAACAAGTGTCCCATCAATAAACAGGTGATCCAGTGCTACCTCACGCTCCAGGGTCACAAACTTGCACGTGTCTCGGAAATAATCCTTAAGTGAAGTGCAGAAAGTTTCCACCAGCTCTAGAGAAATAAAAAAGCACACACAAACTGAAGACACCAGTCCACAAATTACAACATCATTCCATGGTCCATTCCCATAAAGCACATAGGCCTGGATTTACCCTAGGCAGCCGCAGGTTAGAAGTGCAGGCACAACAGACATTTTTAAATCTACGAGCTGAATAATTCTGGAATTATCTACAGAGATGATAAAACCAGCTAAGCACACTGACCTGCTAAGCAGGTACTACAGCTATCTAGATATCTAAAGGTAGTCAAGTCTAACATCATGAAAACAGGAATCGTGCCCAGACCCTCAGAACAGCTCCACAAATTGTTGAATGACGATTCCTACAACAAGTGGCTTTTCTGTATGAAAAGAGGTACAGAGTCTCTTTCCAAGAAATACTGGAAGGTTTAAGTTCAAGAGTTCTAAACTCACCTCGTGTTTTGAAATCGTCTTCAGAAGGAATTATGGAATCCTGAACTTCTTCAAACGTTTCTACATCTGGAGAAACAAAACCATACACTTGAAGAAGACACCGAGATTGTAATTGAATCAGTCTTACTAATTTTAACACTAAGACTGACGCAAATTTTCGAGTTCATTGCAACATATATCCAGAGGAAGAGAGATTTTGTTTACTTCACAAGGAAAAGAGAAGAGGTCCTCACACAGGTAGGATTCAGCTGATGTGCAGTTGCAGACAGTGTGGCACCAAACAAGCTGACAGCTGTTCTGACGGTGGCATGAAGCAGATCTATCCTTGCAAGGTGACATCCAGTGTTCTTTTAAATGTCAATGTTTTGAATAAATTCACATTCACACATAGTGCTTCTCTATGTCTTCAAAAGCAATTGCTTCCTTTTGTTATTACTACACCTTGTAACCAAGCACTAAAGATGAAAGTCACAGCAAAGTGACTGTTGGTAACAGAATTTACCCATTACTTTTACTGACCAAGTCCTGTTGCTGTCCTAATTTCTTTCTTTTTGCCTGTTTGCTTTCAAACTTTTGCACATGGGTCAGATGAGCAGTGTCTGCTTTACACAAAGAAATTGGGAGTTTTTCCAGAGAGAGAATATTTTCTATAGGTAATGACAGACTATCAATTTTGACAAAACTCTTGGTAGGCAAAGCTTTGCAAATGCAAGACAGAATTTAAATTGACAGAGACTGTAACAAACCCAACCTCTTAGTCTTGGAACTACATGCAGCAGAGATCTGCAAAAAATGCCCCAAATCAAAACAGGTTAATCTTCCTAAGTTTGAACATGCATTTCATGCTATATCATCATCTTGATGTAGAATGTGGTTTAAAAAAATACAAATCTTAGAGTTTCAGAGATCTGAAAATTAATTCCTACCCCGCATGCCAGCAACCTTTGGAATGGTTTGAGTTCAGAGTTGTTTCTAGCAGGGAAGCACCACAGACTTCTAATAAGCAAGTCCTTACTTCAGTGATAGAATACATTTAATACAAAGATAGCTCTCCTCCTTGTAGAAGAAAAATCAGCCTAAAATATTAAATAAAGAAGGGTTGTGCCTGTTTCAGGCAGCTGTCTGGTTTTGGTTTACTATTTATTTTATTAAATTAGAAAACAGAATGGAAAACCAAAAAAAGCTGTAATGAGACATTTAGATGAGAAACTGGTCAAATCAGTCAGGAGTGAATAATTTTTCAAAAAGAAAAAGACAGTGGCTCAGAATGTTCTGTGCTAATTTTTCTGCTGCATTTGGAATTCTGAGACTTGTAACACGCATATGTTGTGCTGCTGTAAATCAGTTGGAATTATCAGCGTTGTGTATTCACATAGGCAGTATATATAATTTACAAAGACTGCCCCAAACCTAGGGATATTTGCCTGTTATTCCGCACTTCATGCTTTTGCGGCGGTGGAAGCCACCAGAGGGCAACAGAACCCCTGTATTGGGCTGCTGCAGCTGCAGGGACCAGCAGCTGAATACGGACATCAAACTCCGGCTTCCAACCCCGCTCCGAGGGCTGGAAAAACTGTCTCAGGAAAGTCTGATGCCACAGGTGGGACTGTTATATCCTGACCAAGGCTCTGATTTCTTTATAAGCCTTTCTGTACATTAGGCTTCTGTATTGTTCAGTTAAATAAGCCCTCACAGTTTGGGTTTTGGGGCTTCCATGTGAGCTGGCTGCAGTCTGGCTTCCAGCACTGAGCATTTAAGATGCTCAGGCCATGCCAGGACCAGAACAACTTCCACTTTCTGATGGGGGCTCAAGCACACTGGGTTTTGCATTGTCTGAACCAGACAAGACTTATTCCAGAAACTGGAGTCTCACAGCAAACACAGAGGCTGCTAAAATACAGCTGACCCTGTAGCTCTACAACCCCTTATCTGCACTTTATTTTGGATTAGATTAAGCAGACAATGATCAATACAGAAAAGATAATGCCATCAATTTTTAGTTTCTTCAATAAGATCAATATGAGTAGAGCCTGGAGAGGAGAATTGGCTTTGAGTAGAAGAAATAGGGTCCCTCTATCCATTAAAAGTGCTGTACACGTATAAAAATCAATTTTCTACTTACCAAATGAACTAACTGGAAAATCTGGGGATATGAATGTTTCCATGGAAGAAGTAAACACTGGCAAGAAACAGATAATAGCTTTTAGCATATAGCTATCAGCAACTGAACTTAGTACTTTGCTGGCAGCATTGATTTTTCAGTACTTTATGCCTATTTATGTGGATGAAAGGTTGTTGCTCTTACCTGGATATATTATAAAATCAGATATGCCATTTTCAAGAACAAAGTTAAGTAGCTGCTGAGGAGGATTTGCAAAGCCTGGATTGTCCTGGCTCCCTTTCACACTGACAGGTAGAAGCTCTGCAGTCCAAGGTTCTGAAGATCCTGAAATGAATGCAGAATAATTACTATTCTGTCTTTAAAACTCCTGGTTTCTAAAGGTTTCTAAGAGAGAAAAAGCTTTCTAAAAGCTACTTATTCCTTAAACAGCTTCTAGGCAAATATTTATCATGGAGAATTCATAGGATCACATGAGGTCCATAGAACTCATTAGAAAAAAACACTCTTAAAAGTGAAATACGAGAGATTACCCAGTTTTTAGTGACCACTGGTTTTCAACAGTTTAAAAAGAAATCCTATTAATATAAGGAAAAGTGCTTAAGGCAAAGTCTATCAACATATAGACAGAGATCCAGAAGAGAGAAGATGTGAAAATAGTATCTGCATTAATTTTACCATCCTTTGCACTACATCCCACCTAAGTGAACATCATGCAGGTTGTACAAGCAGCCAGCCAGCATCCCCCCTCCCAGCCCACACTGGGTAGTTTTTCTGATGATTCAATGCTTGCAATTTAATCACCCATAGCTCTGAGTTTCTGTAGGTGTGACAGAATTTCCTCTGATGCTTTATGCTGCTTTAGCTAGCATCAGATACTTCAAGACTTCCAACTTATACACTGCTTTTGGTTCCTTTCCAGCATAGGTTTAACAGTGAAAGGTGTTGAACTGTGTCCTGGTCATTAGCATTTCACAGTGTACCATGAGCACCCTCTGCTACACAGCATGACCAAGGCCAGGTGGTTACACAGCCCATCACTACTCAGCTTTTATGAGCTCAATTACAACCTAGATTTTGCTCTACTACTGCAAATGTAATTATCCCTCAGTCCTTTACAAACTTCCCAGTGAAAAAGTAATTGGAACTAAATCAAAGTTTATTAATGGAAGTTCTGTGACTTCCTATTCTTAAGACAAGTAGGGAATTACTTAGATTAGCATAGAGTAAATAACTGTTCTCTTATAACCTGCACTTCACCAATTAAAAGAAGGATTCCTTCCATTTCATCAGGGGCAATGCCCTTTAATTCCCTTGAATGTTTTCATTCTTTTAGTGAGTGCCACACATTTAAGTGTTTGGTTGAGACAGCTGCCATGCTTGGTTTTCCTGCCATTGTTCACAGTCAAGATTTAGAGGAGAGTTTCCCCTTGTATAAATGAACCTCTGTACAGGTGCACCCCTATAGCTCTGTGTACATACCAGGAATTAGGAAACTTCTTTCCAACCCGTAGGCAGCAGGAACAGAAAAGGACAAGTGCTGGTTAGTCAGTGAGGTGCAGCCCACTGGCAGGCTGTTGAAAGGCAGAGCTAAGAAACTGCTATTCTCTGCAGCCACTGCAGGCACTTCCACTTCAAAATAAAAAAGCAAAATGAAAGGAGAACGTTATTTCATTGCTGGAGTTGAGGGGACCAGAGAAGAGATGTCAACAGATAACATGAATCACTAGTCAGTAAGAACAATTCACGATAACTTTCTGGAATATACCCAGCTCTCAAAGCCTAAAATGTATTTTCGAAATTCTGTAGTGGATCACTTTTTCTTCTGAGTAGTTCACCCTTTAAATTTTATTTTTCTTCATCTTTCCTGGCCTGTCTGATTTCTAGAGATCTCCAGATGTATCTATATGTAAATGATCTTACACATGGATAGCTGACAGATTAGACATAGCAAGGTCTGACATTAGCTGTGATAATTTCCCGAGCACACTTTGTTATCTCAATACTACACAAGAGCAGAGAGGTCCAAGTGCAGTAAACTGAGGACCTTGACTCTACTGAGACACTACAGTGCTTGTAAGGACAACTCTAAGAGTGTTTCCCAAAGAGCAGTCACAAACACCTGAATTTTAAAAGATGCATCTTGCCCACAGCACTCTTTTTTCTTCCAAGAATGGGACAAATGGGGAGAGAGACTTGTGCATTGTACAATTTCATCTGCTTATGGAAAGTTTCTTACAAATCAAGTAAGACACATTTGTTAATTTGAATTATTCTGCTAGTTTCCTTGGGTTTGCCACATCCTTATTCTCAGAGGTTTTTTTTTGCTTTTTCCTTCCCTCTCCTGTCTAGCAGCAAAAAGTATGTCTATATTTCATCACTTTCTGTGGTCTGATGTTTTCATCTAGAGCTACAGACCTGAGTGGGTTTTGTGCCACTATAAATTGCACTGTGTCTGCAATGCAAATCTTTTAGGGTGGGATGTGTTCACGTTGCTTATCAGGAACTGATATATTATTTTGTTAAAGAATCTTTCGTTCCTACTGAGGTGTAAAACCAGATTTTAAGAAGTGTTTTTCAGCTCATGCTTAAACCAGTGGGATAAATTCCCCTGTAATTTCCTCTCCAGAGACTGTTGCATTGCTACGGTCAGATGAGAACAGGTACTGCTATAGCTATCAAAACAGCTGGGCAAAAAAACTTTACTTTCATCCAATTCCTTTGAAAGAATCTCATCCTTTGCTTGCCACTCTGAACTTTGGCACACATTATCCTCTTTACTGTAGGTAGTCCTACCCTTCTGAAAAGGTGATGCACTTACCTTTGCAGGATCACTCTGTGACATTCATGACAGGGTAAATAAATTCTTGATTTTGTCAAGTAGCCCATCTTTTTGTCCATTAGATTTTTTTGTACCCAGTACTTATACTGTCTTATGTATATATTCCTTCCTCAGCACCTTTATTGGATCAAGGAAGGTAGAGAGACTGACAGTATTCTGAAGATTTCCAGAAAAAGGATAGGTGCAGCTTTACAGAGCACCTGTTAGCTCTGTGATGATACTGGAATGCAAGGTCTGTAGGGTGGGACATTTGGAATTGTTGTGCCATTTCCTTATTGAAAACTCTTGTTGTTACTGTGGCATAAACACAGGCTTTTAAAAGTGCCTAATCTCTAAGGGAACTTAAGCAGATAGAAGATAACCCACCTTTAATGGGTACCAGCTGCCAGGATCTTCACTTGTGCCTAAATAACTACAGTCATCAGGTACCCATTCAGTAGAAACTCCAATTACCTCTCCAGAACTAGCAAATGTATTTTTTCTACAGCTAATTCTGTTCTATCCTCCCTCCCCACTCCCTCAGAACTCTACATGAACACTGGAAAATCAGCTTGGATCACAGACCCAGTGCACATGTCTGTTCTCTGTGACCTTTATCCAGTCTGTGCAAGTTCCTTGCCAGCTGCTGGCCTGAATTGTGCTGAGGTGCAGCCCCATAATCCCAGAACTCTCTGGATGGATCTCTAGGTTACACTCTGGTTTGGCTGCCCTTCCTGACATGTACATGGCCCCCGGGGTTTGGTGCAGTCAGAGTTCCCCTTAGGAGGCTCGTGAGGTGTGCTGACATACAGTGACTCAAATGTCAATTGAAAACACAGTATAAAATATTCATCCCAGACTGGTTGCTCTCACATGGATGTTGGAAGACTATTTTGCTGTTTTAGCTGTGTCTGAGACACCCATTTAGGCTACAGTTGGGTAAGAAGATTAGCACCAGTTGACACATAGGGAGCAAGTTCCAGCCTGACTGTTGGCCCCAGGCATTGTCTTGTAGATGGTCTAAAAATGTGCAAAGCCTAGAAATTTCCCCTTCTCCCTTTCTTGTTTTTGTTAAAGGACTTTATAGCATGGACTGGGCCAAGAAATCATCTCTTCACTGTTATTATTTTCACTAGGATGTTTCCCCAGGGTTTTGGAAGATGTCACACAGAACAAAGAGGATCAAGCCCAGAAAAGGCCAAACTATGACCTGAGTCATATTACCCACCAGAAACAAAAAGTGTACGTGATAAAACTTACAAAATTTGGCACCAAGACAGTTCTCTGCTGTTTTGCTTTTTTCTCTCAGGTGGATTTAGAAAAGCTCAACTGTGCTGATGTTAAGAAAGTAATTTTCCTATCCCCTGGCAGGAACATGTGCTTTTGAAGCATAAGGATCCAACTGTTCCTAAGCTACTGTGTAGTTGGTCCTAAGCTGCACAAGTTAATAGTTGCTGATAAGAGGATGTGGGTTTGTTATATCATAAATAAGTCAGAGGAGTACAAAAAGTGTGATTTTTGCAGAAACATGAAAATGCACGATGGTCAAAATCACCAAATCTATGAGAGCAAACTTTTCCTAGAAGGCAGAGCTCCAATACCTAGCAGAGGATGAGACTTTGGAACATGAGAAAATATATGCTCCATAACCTTCCCCTATTCAGCCAATGACTTACCAATTTTTCTGTATTTTGATTCTGAAGCATCAGACCAGTTCTCTGCAGAGCCTAGGAAGGCTGAAAGAAAGAAAGGTGAGAATAAGTGACAAAAATTGAACAAGTTTGGTAATTTTAAGTTTACCCCACGGAAACTTATTTTAACCCTTTTAAAGTAGAAGGGGGTGTTATGAGTTTTAACTCAGCTATTTCAGAACTGTGCAGCTCCAGTGCATAAACACAAATGTGAAAAGCCTCATATTATTATTTCAGTCTGACTGTGAAGTTTTAATTAGGCTGCAGATTTTTGTGCCACTCAAAAATGGCACAAATTTGCTGTTGTCCTTGCTGTTAAAGAGGGAGTTGTTCAGCCAATACTTGCTAAGCTATAGATACAAATGAAAATTAAGTTAACACTGTCACATGGATGATAAAAATGTGAAGAAATAGATCATGCTTAATGTCATGTTACAGGGCAACAAATTCTGTGAATTGTAAATCCTGTGCTTGGAAGAGCTGTTTTCAGTTCCTGCCCACGCACCACGAGCAGGGGAAGAGGAAACACATCTGGTTGAATGAGTGAAGAACTGCATGAGAAGTGCATTGGGGCTGTGCTAAAACTGTGAAAGTTTAGAATTCAAACACTACAGCCTTCCAAATTCTTAATGTTCTTCACTTACTTCGTTTATGACACTTCTGCTTCTTTATGTCAGGAAATTTCTCAATGTTTTCAGCAGCCATTTCATCCAAATTGAGGTTCCCTGCTAAAAATATGAAGTATGGTCAAATGTCAACCTTTTTTCTCCTAGAAAAATTACAGAAAGAAGTAAAAGCTAGAGAAACACACCAACAGGCAGCAAAGATGGAATAGGCTCCAAATAAAAGATAAAAATCAAATTATGCAATAAAACATGTATCCAGATCCATATAGTTTAGAAAGCCCACAGAACTCTGAATGCAGATTTTCTTACCATGTGTTAGCTTCTGAATTGCAAGCTATTAATCTTCTGCCATAAATTCAGTGGCTAATAAAACATAAATCCTACTCAATGCTCTAGTGATGAGCAAAGGATAAAACATCACAGCTGTGTCACATGGGATCTCAGTGCAGGTAAAATTACTCAATTTATGTACAAAAGGGATTAGATCCTTTAAGAGACAGAGTAAAGGGTTCTGAAATGATTTCATACTTTGTGTTTAAAGAACTGTCAAGTTATCCATACCATTCTTTTACTGGCAAATACTTAAGTATTAATACTGTATCTTGGGTTTTTTTCTAAAACCAATATAAATATTGTTATTAGGTGCAAACCCCCTGAAATTCTAGACACACCAGGGAGCAGTATAAATCATTTGAAAAGTGATGTGAGTTTACTGTAGCCAGAATTATTCTAGGGAAGGACTGACCTTTGGTAAATTAGTTCAAATTATTTTGCTCAAGCACAAAAGAGGATGTACAGATATTGTGTGAATCTTTCTGATTCTATGGATTTCTCAGCAGCCACACATTAATATACAGATTCTGAAATAGTAAACAGCTGCATTTTTGCTACTACCTAAGCAATGATTTTGTCCCAGAAGCCAAGCAAGTATCTCTGGTCAAGCACTGAATGAAGGAATAATTTGTTATATGTATATTGTAGCATTGTTGCATTGATCTGGGTGAGAAGTAAAACTTGACGTGCTTCCTCAGGCAGCTTAGTGCATCCTGGGTAGAAATAAGTGTGTGTGAGCTGCATTTATACACGTGTTAAGTCTTCTGGCAACTCATGTATATCACCCCTGTTGTGCTCAGAGTAAATGTGATGCCACTTGAGGGCATTTACAGCACTGGGCAGTTAAACTGTGAGTGTGTTACAGCCATAGTGATGTCAGCAGCAACTTGATCAGAGATAAATCTGCCATCTTTGAGGAAAGCCTTCAAAAATACAGAAAATCCTTGTTTTTTCAAGAAAATCCTGGGACATGTTCACAAGTGGAAAGAAGACACCATATATATAAAACTTTACTAGTGTTTGAACTGTGGGCATGAAGCACATGTTAGCCGGAACACTGTCATGGAGAAAATTAGTCTTTGTCATATAAATCTTACCAAAAATGTCTTCCACCTGCTTCTCCTGATGATCCTTGAGCACATATTCTACTAATTCAGCTGGCAACACAGGAAAGAAAAACAGAGGAACACAGCAATGGCATTGTAAATTTCTCAGCAAAGCTCTTGTAAGCTTACCCTTATTAACAGAAATCTGCAATTTAAGTAAAATTGAAGAGTTAAATTAAGTTTTTCTTGTAAATTGTTGTTCAGGAAATAAAGATCACAAGAAAGGAGAAGTTGAGACAGGAAGTATTAAGCAGAAGATGACATTAATAGAGAGATTTTCCCCCAGCAGCCACAAGCTACTGTTCATCTGTTTCCCCACAATGCACAGGTTTAGGTACTCTGGTTAGATCTACCACACATGAGGGACAGACCACTCGAGTATGTGCCACTGCTTCAGGGTGAAAATAGAATTTGTAAGGAACAGCTATAGCAAATGATTGTAAAAGAACGATTTAACACCCAAAAATTACTTTCATACCCATTTTAGCATAAGCATCTGTGGTGTTGGAACAGAGACACGACCCATCTCCATTTTCACCATTTTCCATCGTACTCATGAAATCCATATTATTTAACTGTTCGTAGTTGCTGGCATCAACTTCAAGATCTAAAGAAGAATATGCATTGGCTTAATGAATACCATAACTAAGGAGAAAAAAACCCAGATACCATGACATGCAGAACAGGCAGATATGTTGCTTCAGCATAAGGTTTTGGCTCTGCATTGTAAGTTGGCTAAGGAGGAACAGAACTGAACTCTCAGTAATTCATAGTCACCTGGAAATCAGCACTTTTCTTTTGATAAACTCTGAGACCTCGTCTCTCCTAGTAAATAAAATAGTTCCTAAATCCATTCTATGGCATTAAAGCCCAGACTCATGCACACTATTAAACCTTCTGCTGCAGGATATGGTGGTGCCATCAAAATTCCCTGTTCAGAGCAATGCTGTGTCCAGGTACTGCAAATTGCTTGTGAAGCTTCTGGTTGGCCAAGGTCAAATCCATGCCTGGGACTGTGTTAAGACCCTCCCAGCAGAGATTTCAGCTTCCATTAACTGGTATAGTGTACTGATGATGTTTGATTTACCTACATCACCTCAGACCATCTGAGGCCATGGGGTGAAGAAACACTCCTGCAACTGTTATTAACAGTCAAGTTGAAAGAGAACAGCTCAGCCTGGGAAATAATCAATCACAGAGATGATTCCAGTACAGTATGCTTTGTTGACTGACTGAGCAGGATGCTGCAAATATGTACAGTTTGAAAACACAACAGTTTCTGGAAGCAGTCACTATTATATATACAGATGCAGACCAAGTTACCACATCATAACACCACGTGCCTGTAGAATTTAGCCCTGTCACCAAGATAAAGTGCCATTAAATGACTTTATGTCTGAGAGGAGATGGCAATAACTTACAGCATGAGCACTAAACTAACCAAGCCTTTTTTAGTGTTTTACTAACCTGTAGTGAAGTCACCTTCTCCATCTCCAGATAACTTAGGATCAAGGAGAGCACACAGTTGCAATGGGTCGATGTCACTGTGCAGTAAATCAAGGTAACCAGTCTCAGGCACAAAATCCATGGTTTGTCTCTTGTTGGCTGAAATCAAATTCCAAACCGTTAGCTCTGACAAAATCACAGCTTCTGCCAACCCAAACCACAACTCCTGCACTGTGGCTTTCTGTGGGGAACTGGTATTGCTTAGACCTGCACTGAGTTATAACCCTGAGACCCTTAAACTTACAGACCCAGCCACATCTTGCAGTGAGAGTCACCCATCTTTCACTGCAGTCAGGGCACTGGGATGCTGCAGTCTGACCACCTGGATCAAAAGTGCCAAGTATTGAATAAGTGGCAACTCCTTTATCTTATCGGGATATAAATGATGCAAGCACCTGATGCAAGCAGGTGTTGGGGAAATTAGGAGACTGCAGAGAAGGTGGTGGAAGAAGAAGTCCATTCTTTACTGTCAGGACAATTTCATCTCAGGGGAAGCAGCTTCTGGCTGGGATGCTACACTCAGTTCCTAAGCCCTGGAGGTGGCACTAGGAGACATCCCCACGGCACAAGAAGGAACAGTAAAAGAGAAAACACTTGTTTTCTACAATTCTTTCCCAAACAATGTGGTTGATTAGATACAGAATGGCATGGTCACCTTGGGAGTTAATTTCTGGACACATGGCACTCTCTGACATTTTGGAATCTATCACGTTTATTTTTTAATCAATTCTCTTTCCCACTCAGAACTCATGCACAAGCCTATTCCTGAGCTGGGAGTTGTTATAGCCTTCCAAGTAGAGTGCCATACAATACCCAGACAAATCTGACTGACCTAAACTCCCTGCTCCAATCACCCTGTATGTGAGAGCTGCTTAGGCTGCTGCAGCTACATTTCTTGATAAAGCTTATTTTTAACTCCACATTTTAAATCCCTTCTATTTGCTTCCAGCTACCGCAGCAGGTTTTAAAGGAGTTCAAACATTCCTTCTGGATATTCCACAGGTGTTGAATAACACTACATGTTGGTTATTCATCATCTTTATCAGACTATTTCAAATCCAAATATTGGCTCTTCAGTGTTTACACTGATGTGAATGCCAGCTGGGCTGGCAATCCAAGTGATTTACTCCACTGTAATACTGAGATGCCAGCATGAAACAACCAGCAAAATTTCCAGACCATATCCTGTTAAAATTGGTGTCCACACGCCACAACCATGAAAAGTTTCAGCTTGGCATCAAGCACCATGTTTTGCAATGAAGAATATCTAACAAATGGCTCTCAGATAATCTGCCCTTAGCAGAACTCCACTGCCATCCCTCATTGCACTTGTCTCCTTTCCTGAGGTGTGCAAACACAGAGCTGTACCACAAAGCTCACCTGCAACATGGAGTAAAACAACTAAGACTGCAGCTGTGATGGGAGAAGGCAGAGCAGACCCAGTCACCCCACGTGCTGCTTTTTTATAAACTAATCCTCATTCTTCTTACCCCTCTATGAGGTTGTTCCTCTGAACAGCTTGGGAATGAATACTTCTGAAAACACCAGAAAAATACTGCACAAAACATCAGAATCGAGAGCCAGAACTTCAAAAAGGGGTGAACTCAGTGAGGTTCAAAGAGCAGGAATAACCTGCACTAAGGTAGTTCTCCTTTTTCATGTTTTGTGGCCTCACTAGGCTACTAAGATTACAAAAATTTGATATTATTGCCTGGCATGCTATAAATGGAAAGCAGAAGTTGAGAAACCTGCATGAGAACCAAGAATGAGGTTATAAACACACCAGATTAATTTTTTCAGTTTGTTGCAACACTTTGCTTTGCCCTTTCCTTTTGTTGAATTAACATAAAATCAGAACAGGGCCTTTCAGAATGCCAAGTTACATTGGACTGTGTGAGTAAACCTGTTGAAGAATTACCTCTGAGTCAAGATAATTTTGGGGTTAGAGAAGTAATTGGGCAGAAGATGTAAGGGGAATGCAAGACATAAATGTATCACTCCAAGTTCAGTGATTAGCACACTGCTTGATTACAGCAGACAAAGAAAAAGGTACATCCTATGGAAAGAGACTAAGTAGGCCTACTTAATCCTCATGGAAATACTAGGCTTTAATTAATTTACAGTCATTAGAGCTTATTTTATTTGAAACTTTTCTTTCAATGGCATTTCTCTGTGGATAAATACAGGAGTAATGTGAAATGTTTCATCTAAAACAGTCAAGAAGTCAGGAAGCAACCAAGGGGAAGTCTTGCCAGTGCCAAGTCTGGCTAGAGAGCTGAAAATTAGAACATGTGAGATGCTACAACCCAGGTACACAGGAGTGAGAGACACAGACCCTTCTACCTTAACAAGAATCAAGACTGACACTCTTTCAAGAATGGAAAACTTGATTGCTTGCCTTTTTTTTTTTTTGCTTCACAAGTCTGAATGGCCCTCAGTTTACTCTGGTATCTTTTCTTCCTTGTTTTGGTTTTGACACGAATCTTTACACAGCTCCTTATTGACTGCGCTGGATTTGGGATGCTGGGATTTCTTTCTGTAGCTGAACCAACATATTTTGAATAGCAAAATATGTTTTGCTGCATTAAAATCATGGTGCCACCACTCTGTCCAAGGGTGCAGAAGTAAAGAAGCAAGTTTTTGAAAGTGGAAATTTCTACACTGAGAGAGCCACAGGCAAGGAGAATTCCACCTCAGGGACAGCAAGTGTTTTGCTGCATGTTGTAACCGAAGCATACAAAATGAAACCAGACCTTTACCAAGCTTGTTTACCACAGCAACTCCTTTCTCCAGAGCTTCCCCTTTTTTCTCACAGCATCCCAACAGTCCCCTGTCTGGGCCTGAGGATTAATGAGCTCAGTACTGCTCAGCACTTCCTCTGTTGTTTCAGATATGATTTTAACTTAGTTTACTGATATTACGTTCCCTTTGGGGTCCCATGGGATCCAGTGTTGCCAAAATGGGTGTTTAGCACAGTTTCATGCCAGAGGACTGAAAAGTGTAAAGAATAAAGATTCTGTGCTGGGGCTGTGAGGGCTGGAGCCTCTCAGAGGAGAGGGCAGAGCCTGCAGGGCCCTGCAAGGCTGCAGTGCCCAGGGCCTCCTGCGAGGCTTCCACGCACAAAGGGCATGAGCTGGGTGGGGGCAAGGCAGGATGTACTTCCAAGTGTATTTCCATGCCATTCAGAAAGTTCAACCCTTTGTGGTTTGGACACTGGTTAGAGCAAATATTTTTCTATAAATGTTTAAATAACACCTCCTTTTTCCAGCAGCCGACACGCTCTGGCTACACGGAGCAGAGCTGTGTCCCCTCTGTGTCACCTCTGCAGTGACCCAGGGACACCTGGCACAGCCAAGCTTCCTCTCAGGATGCTTCGGGTTTAGCTCTGTATTCTGCATATTTGGCACGATTATATGGTTCACTTTTGAGATTCAAATTGCTTTTTTCGGTGCTCTTTCAGAGTCCAAGAGTTATCATATGATTTAAACGTGCTGGAAAAGTAGTAAAAGAAATAGTGAACAACACTGTACCAGGATGAAGAATCCAGTAAATGAGGGAATCACTTAAATCACATATAAGTCTAAGAGTCAGAAGGGACATTTTAGATTTCTAAAGGTAAGGGAGGCTGTTGTGATTTATCATTTTGCCACAATAATTTCATTTAACCATATTTTAAATTATCAACATGTTAAAGACTCCAGGTGATGAGGTCTGCTACTAACCAAATCAAATGATTTTAAGAGAGGAAAGAAGAATTATAAAGGCAACAATGTAACATTTAATCCAATAATAAGGAGAAGGAGAAGAGATTTGAGGTTTGTTGGGGGGTTTCCTTCCCAAACCTCTGCTGACATGTGAACAGACAGGTAATAAAATAATCTCCCACGTGAGTATAGGGGTTAAGAAAATGAAAAGTTGTAAAGTAATTTTAGGAACAGAGGAAACCCCCCTGCAATTTAATTTTTGTACCAGTTTAGGAAGCTGAGGATAATTCATAGAAAAGAGTAGTAGTGCCATGCAAATCACACATTTTTCAACCAGAGGATGACATAACATCGAAGTCTTTCATAACATTCCAAGTCTAGATTACAATAAAATTAGAGAATGAGACTGCTGTGAAGACAGGAGGCTGAAAAACCAAACACAAAGATGCTGCAGAAACGTTATTTTCCTGCAACACTCCAGACCCATTAAGTGCTACACGTGAACCTGGGTGAAGCAAGCTGACAAAAAGCAGGTTCTATCAAGCTGTAAATAAGGAGTTCAGCGAAACACTGGTACTTTGATTTAGAAGTACTTTGATTGAAAAGCTCAGTATCGTTGGCCACAATTTTAAAGCTTTTTTTTTTTTTCCAATAATTTTAGAAAGTTTTCTCTCTTCTGCACCCCCTAAAGGTTGTGTCCTGGTGCACAATACACTCACCTGAAGGCAGGAGTGTTTCCTGGCTTTTGCCCCAGGCAATGTTTTGAGACAGTTTCCTGGGAGATGGTCAAGCCAGCATTGAGGAAGGGAGAGAGCCCCTCCATATTACCATCACCTGTCTCCTTTTTCTCTCCCCAAATACATCCCTGGCAATTCCTCTGCTCCACAGGCATCACACAGATTTTCCTTTCAGAAATGGCCTGATTATCTGTAAGCTGCAAGTAATGGAGCTGAACTTATATTTAGCTTTAAAGGTTTTAGTTTCTATTTCTGATCTATGAAAAGCTTATACAACTGAAAGGCAGCTTAAATTTTCCTTTTGTATTACCCAGCTGAACAAAAGATACTATTTTTGTTGAGAGTATTTATCTTTCCAATGGAATAATGTTGCTTTCCACAAACTTTATAGTCTAAAATGAAAGAAGAACAGAGATGATGCTAATAGAAAGCTGATCCATATCCTGCCATATTCACCTTTGTCTCCCTTAGAAATGAATTTAAACAAGTTAGAAAAAGTATAAATGACAAGAAAAGAGGAGCTTTTGCCTTTTAATGAACTTAGCTGTACTGTGATCAACACAACAGAGAGATGTTAGTCATCTGGTGCTGGAGACAGACAAGCTGAGGCAGACCAATGACACACTGACCTGCAGGTGTCAGAGTTGTGATTTAGAGCAGAATTTGCCTTATCCAGTATTGCCCAGCTCTTCCATCCCAGCAGTAAGATGAAGTAAAGCATCACTGCAGACACCTTGCCTACAATTTTAGCTCAGTAATTCTCTTCAAGACAGAATTCCAGCCCATCAAAATGGGAAAGTAAAGCTCGAGGTTGTTTTGCCAGATTTGTGGAAAAGATGGAAACAATCCAGTTTCTTTCAGTGATTTTCAGTTTCACTTTCTATAGGTGCAACATTTATACAAAAACAAATGTTCTTAACAAAGTGTGAAACAAACTACATCAACCTTTAGAGCAAGTAACAGGGCTAGGCACAAAACAAAATCACAAAAAGCCCTATCCAAAATTTCACCTGCATTCAGACATCATCCTACTAATACTCCAAGCAACATAAGTCCGGATACCGACACACTACAGTTACCAATACCTACAAAAGGTAAGCTAAGATGAATTTACCATGGGAAAAGCATGCATTCAAGGGTTAAGGAAAAACTAACCTTAGGAAATTGCACAGTTCCTGCTCTTTCCCTCTGTATTCGGTACCAAAAACTGAAGAGAGCTGCCTGCCCTGCCCAGGGCAAATTGAAAGTGACAGCAGAAGGGAGGAAATAAGTAAACCAGAACACTCAGAGGGGGAATTCCAGGGAGGAAAAGTAAGAGGAACCTCCCTTCTAGCAACCCCAGTACAACAAGCACTGTTACCTTCACTGGTCACTGCCACCGCTAAGATCTTGCTCTTGTCGCCAGTTAGGAACAGATTGAATTATCTGGTTGGAATTTGTAATTGGGTGAGAGCTGACAGTGACAATTTCCAAAATTATTCTTCTCCTTTTTCATTCCAGTTCAAATCTGTCCCAACGTCATGCTGGTTATCAGGAATAGCAAAGCAAACACTTACCTTGCAGCTCCACTTGGGGTAACAGAAGTGAAAGTGTGTCTTTCATGTGTTCACAGACTCTACCAGTATAAAACTGGTTTGATATCTCAAGCATGAGTCTCTTGCCATTGGTCTAGAATAACAAGTAGGATGCTCTGTGAAACAGGAGCTCATAAATCTTGCCTGGCTTGCACGTGGTGTTCATGGTTTGCTCATAGCAGCATCCGACAGAACGTTTATTCATCTAATCATCACTTACCTTGCCAGTGCCTACCTGGTGTAAGACAAACAGCCTTTTGAAAACCAAGTTCATTCATGAGCATTCCCATCATGATGCCTGTAGCTGCTTCTGTGTGGCTCTGCAAGTTTATCTGCTTGCTTTTGTCTTGCACAGACTGATACAAATTAGAAATTAGTTACAAAAGAGACTATGTTCTCAAGTGAGCAAATACTTTTTGTAGTATTATTCCGTTGGCTATAGCTTTAAAGAATAGTTCCACCAAGGGAAAAGGAGGGAAGAAGGATCTGACAAACACAATGACATCCAGGATTTCCTGCTTTATTAAGGCAAGATTTTATTCAGCAGCTTGAAAACAACTTGCTTCTGCACAAGGCAGCAGCTCCTACGAGCAAAGCAGCTGCTGACCTGTGTAAGCCTTTTGTCTTTGCAGAGGAGATCCAGCAGATTCCATGGGAAAGTGCTCGCTGAGAAGGGACAAAACTGTTTCCTCTCTGGGAGCAGCTGATCTGTTCCCTGTATTCACAGACATGGAGCCCAACCTGTGGTGCAGAACACCAGCCTCTCCAGCCATCTAGGCTGTGCTGGAATTCCTCTGTGCACATTAGAAGAAAAGCAACATCTCAGAATAACAGCACTCAGAGCAGGAAATAATGAAAGGCTGCGCAAATACAAGTTCTGTATTTCAGTGCTCTGTTCTGATTGGAGACAATAAAACAATCATAAAATTTAAGAGGGTTATTTTTTAGCCCTATTCTGGTGTGCAGCACAACCCCTTAAGTGACAATTTTCTTCACCAGCCCTGCAGGCAGATTTTTTACCAGCTTCTGAGACGGAAGTCCCAGGAGGCAATCTCTGTACTTCAAGATCAAAAACCAGGGGAACAGGAGTTCAGCTGTTTACTCAGCTGTGATTCCAGTTCGTGACTGCAGCAAAGACTGGTTGTCCGCTTCTTGTACAACACTCATAATCTGCTTGGAAACAGCAGAAAGCAATGGCTTGAGCAAATAATGGTTCATCTAGTGGAATACTCTATGGAAGTGGTCTTACAGACAGAGGGAAAAGCAGACTGGAAAACGGGAGGGTGTGAGACAGCTGAGAATTGTCTAAACTTTTCAGAGAACCATCAGCCTCTTTGCTTCAATGTCTGCTGAGAAACTGCCCTGCTGCAAAAAGAGGAGGCAGAACATATTCAGTAGTACTGGAAACACTTCTAAACAGATGTCAATAATGCACTTTACCAGAGAGAGAAATCTGGGACTTTTCTGTAAACATCTGTAGATAAAGAGAAACCTGCTTATATCAATCTGTTCCTGACCCAAGTTTTACTTGCAAAGCTTCTTCAGAGTGAAGCAATGATTGAACTTAAGACTGACAAATGACCAAATTTCAACAAGAATTCCAGAAGAGAATTTGCTTCAAAGGAAGCTGAAGTCTCTAATAAAATTTGAGTAATTTCCTAGTGAACTAATGTCTTTGAACCTACAAAATCTAAAAAACAGTGACCATGGTTGAACATGTGATGGATGAAGACTAATGCTTCAGATCTTCAAGATCTTTGAACACAGATTTTAAGTGCTACATTACAAAAATGGGAAGAAGCAGACACCTCTTCAAGCACAACAGGGATTTTATCAGAAGAAGAAAGCAGACTGTATATACTCCCAGCATAAGTGGCACTAGGCCACTGTCTATAGTATTCTACACTTAGAAAAAGAATTCTTGTTGTTAATTTGAATGCACGTAATAACAGATCTAGAATCTTCCAGGTCAGTATTTTGCCCTCTTATGAACTATCTTAATTTGTATCCTCAGCATTTCCTCTTGTATTTTTATCTATGTCTTTGGGTCTTGCTCTGTCAGCCTTCTGAAAATTCCTGTCCAAAGTTCTGTGAGATTCTGAATGACCACAAATATTTGAGGCCATAATCTGTCTTTGTACCCACCAGACTGGAAATTCTGAACCTTCTGAGTTCCTAAGCTCACTTGAGAAAATTACCTTCTGAGGAAGCTGCAGGTATGACCAGCAGCAATTCATGCAGGTAAGACACCCTTGCAACCTAAAAGGCAAATCATTTATGTTCAAATAATTTTTCGTAATATCACAGCTTTCCTTTCCTACAGGAAGTCACGTTCATAATATGCATAAAAAGGTTTCCATTGAGAGCTGCAAACCCTGGTGGAATTACTGAGGAAATCCCATGTGAGCGTGCATTCATGATGGAAGGCACAACACTGGTAACCAAAGCCTTCTTTCAGAGATTTATCCAAAATAAATTCCTACAGTTCTGCTTTGCAAAGTGTAACAAAGTCTGGGGATGTGCTGGTCCTTGGATATTCACTGAGGGAGGCATTTTCTCCCGCTCATGGGCATTGCTGCAAAGTCCCTATAGATTTCCATACTGTGTTATGATCAAGGAACTGTGCTTCCTTGAAAATTCCTTTCATGTTGGCTGAGCTGTTGGGTCTACATTTGAGCTCTGGTTTTCCAGTCAGCTACTGCTTTGGCCTCTCTGGCCATAAATTTGTTTCCCTAGAATTTTTGTTTGGGATTCCTTCTATCCAGGCTGAATAGCTTTGAGGTACTGCTGGTTGAGCAAGTTTTCATAGACTGGAAAGTCTATTAAACAAATTTCCCTACTTTCTGATTATAATGTCTCAAGCCTGTATAAATACACAGGCATCAGCAGTTCATTACTTTGCTTTACTGGTCAGCTTCCCTTCCTGTTCTGTGAATTCTCTCTACTTCACACACAGCTTTCCTAGCTAAGAGGGATGTTTCATAGCAGCTGTGTCTCTTCTAGGGATTGTCATGGTAATGTTCTTCTCAAGATCCAAAAGAAAAGACCTGCCTTAGCAATGGAAAGTGCCAAGCAATACCAACATAAAAAGCAACAAATAGTAAAAACGTATGGCCTGACTTAGTTCTCTTTTTCACACACACTGTTTGTGCTATGATACATTTTAAAGAGGAAAGTGAGTTGAAAAGGAGAAGTTGAGCTTTTGATTTCTCTGCATCGAGGGGAAGTATCACTTCTAAGTAAATATGATGCCACCCAAAGGTCTACAGCTGATTTTGGAATCCAAATAATATTAGTAAAATGTCAGCAATTAATTTCACTGTTTTTCCCAGGGACAGTGAGGCAGCTGAAAGTGTACCAAGGTAGGCCAGTTATGTCCTTCAGTTCATGGCATCTGGGTATGACATGAGCCTTAATAGATTTTATCTGGTGTCAAGATAGTAAGAAAATTTTTTTCTTTCTACAAATTCAAAACCAAAAGCAGAAATAGAAATCACATTTGATTTAAAATTAGGACTGTAGCAGCAAAAGTACTTGAATCAAGTTTTCAAAGCTTAAGCCACTCTAGTCCCCTTTCTCTTATTTTGGCCTTAGCTACAAGATAATCAGTTTTGAGGTCAAAGGCAGAGTACTTCTAGCACATTGTTGCTTGGTATGTTTGCCTATAGCTTAGCAAAAGCCAGGGGCAGCTGTATAGGAACTAGGCTTCCTCCCAGATTATGATCTTACAGATCTTATTGGAAAACTCCTCAGGAATTCTTAAAACTTGTGGGAAGAGAAAAACAGGAGCCAAGTTGAAATCTTTATATCTTAACACCTATGCAAAGGCCATCCCACTTTTGATCTATCTCCAGTATAGACATAAGAGAAGAAACAATACCATTTTTGGGTCAAAAAGTCTCTAATCTCCTGCTTCTGGTGAACACCACCTGGGCACATTCAAAGGTGGACACTGCTTAAGGTGTGAAACACTTGCAGAAAATCTTCTTTTCTCATGTTTAAGTGGCAATCATGATGATGTATCGCAAACTAACTGCTCTCTTGGAACTATCCCACGGAGGGGAGTTCTTTCTCCACAAGAAGTCCACCATTCTCACGTTAGTATATCCCTTCACAGCCAACCACACTTCTGCCCTGGAGCTCTGAGCTTTCCTCATCTGGCATTTGCGTGACTACGGTGCAGCAGCCCAATGAGTTGCAGGGACTGGCCAAGGGTCACAGTTTAAATTGAGTTTCTTCTCTTAATACACAGTTTCTCAGGTGGCTTGAACTCTGCACTTCCCATCAAGAAGGAGACTTAGTCAAGATAACTGGTGCCTAGGGGGGGTCTTGAATGTGACTGATGGTGCTGAGAAAGGCTTCTGAAAACTTCCCTGGCCACATAACGGAGACAATACTTTTGGCTTTTTGCTTGTTTGTTTGTTTTTTTTTTCTTTTTAAATCTGTTGAACCCATTCAAGAGCTCAGTGATTGCAGAAGAAGCTGGAACTTCCCTCTTCCCCAAGCTGTGGTAAATTCATTCAGATTTGTTGTGACTGCAAGTGATTCCCAACTTTCTGCAAGGGAAACCCTTAGCTGCCTTCGGCATTTCTTCTGCTCCACAAGATGGCAAAGTAAAACTGAAGGCATCTTATTCAGTGTAGTTTTATGCTGATAAAACTAAGAGAAACAGTCTTTTTCATGTAATAGTCCAGGAGCAATGCTCTCCTAAATGAATTGGACCTTATTTCTACTCATACTTCAACAAAACTGTTTCTTCTGTTTTGAATTGATGTAGGCAGCAACTTCAAAGAAAAATGCCTCTAAAAGGCAAATTCTGATTCGAAGGAAGATTAGAACACACATCCAAGGGATTTACTTCTCCATAAGGAAAATCAATTAATCTGCTCTTCTCAGTTGCCACTTACACAGTTACAGCAAAACCTGTTACCCACCTGCACTGCAAGTCAAAATTGTGCTGTTGGATAATGAGAGAACTTCTTTTTCCAGTGTTGCACTTTCTGATGTTGACCATAAACAAGTGTTTGGAAGAAACATCAAATTCTTCTCATTCTGCAAAGGTATCTTGCATCTGAACGAGAATCTGCAGTAGGTTACTTAAAATTTTTATAAAGATTTAGCAAGTTCCTCCCAGTGAATTGTTTCTTCCTGGGTGGAATTACTGCTCCACTTTTAAGTGTATCTGATGATGAAAGGAAATCGTGGCAATTTTCAAGGCAGTAAAATCTAGTAGCAAATAAAGAAAAAAATATTTAGATTATATTTGAATACATCTCCTGTATTCAGCATCAGGCTTGTTTATGCAGCCATGTAGCAGACTGGAGTTTAAAGATCCCATCTGTAAGCCAGGCCTAGAAATTTTGCCCCAGTGTTTATTTCAAGGCTGTAGGTTCTGCTATAACAATAAGGGATCTAGAAGAAAAAGTAGACCTGTACTTTGGCACTTTGGTTCCCCTCTGTTGTTTAAACCTCTGTGTTTCAAGCCTCAAAACATGACAGATAATGAGCCAAGAGGAAGTACATTTCTGGTAAAATAGCTTTATTTTTCTTTTTTGCTTTGTTAAAGATTTACTTTTGTTTATTGCATGTTGAGAATGCCTTGTGGCATACACAGTGCAAAGTACGTAACTGGAGACTAGATAGGGAGGACAAGAGAGCTGAACATAATGCACGAGCAGCTACAAAGACATTTACCCCTTCAGGGTGACTACCAAACACCCATTTTTATAGCTGGGCCATAATAAAAGTTGTTCTTTGCCACCTCTCACAGAACCAGACACGCAAAGTAGATTTAAGAGACCACAACAGGGGCAGTTTTTCTCAACTGGCATAGCAGCCACTGACAGTCTGAGGAGCTGTGTTCATGGCACATGATGGCAACTCACGTAGGAAAATCTCTGATGTTTCTCCATCATATATGGGAGGAATGCCTTCCCCTTGAAATTCCAGATGCTGCATGAAACTGCTGCAGATTTAAATAGGGGAAGTATTTAATGATGTTTGAGGCTGGCTGAATTCAAGACTTGAGGTTTTTGGTGGGCAGCAGGAGAGATAAAAATGCAGAGACATTCTGAGGGAGTAAACTCACTTCTTACTCTGACCCACCAGAGGATTACTGTGTATGTTGGAGAAGAGGGGTAGCTCTGGGGCAATTCTAACAGTGGCCACCCTCGTAGAACAACAGAATCCCAGCTCAAATTGTAGCATTCAGAATTACTTCTACAAAACCAAGCAACTTTAAAAGGATAGTAAAAGAATACTTAGTAGAATATTGGTATAGACCTGTAAAATTTATGGAAGGACCTTGGGCTGCAATTTAGAGAGGGGTCTAATCTTTTTTCTTTCTAAAATACAGTATTGGACATTGCTTCTCAAAGTGATGTTCAGGTGTCAGAAAGGTAAATTCCTTGTTGGTAGAATTGCCTTCTTAAGGTTTAGGACTTGATATACTTCAATGATTTCAGATTTAGGGGGAGGTTAACAAAGCTTGGGGAGAAGGAGGTACCACTTATAATGGACACAAAGAATGCAGAATTTACAGGCCACGAGGACTCTTGGCAGAGCTCCCAAGATAAGGCTGCAATGACTGTTTTGCAGAATCCTGACTAACTTCAAAAGTCATTCCTGCAGAAATGACCCTGGTTTCTGTTTTTATTAGGCTGAGATTTACAAGTTTGCTGCCAGTCTGCCATAAACATTGAATAAAATCCTTCTGATTCTCTAAAATATTAGTGTTTAAAAACTCATAGGCCTCATGTTTTTAGCTTAGTAACGTAAATAATGGCAACAAGGTAACATCAATTTTTCAGCACAGCTTGTGCAGCCCAGGTTTCACTGCTGTACCAAGAGCTCTCTGTGGAGAATTAGGCAGAGATATGAAGACAAAGACATGAAACTGTTTTTAGCAGCAAGGTATCAGCCAAGGAGGGTCAAGCATGTCCTGGGGGGCATCAGGCAAAGCATCAACCAGGACAAGGGTCTGAAGTTGGGGAGGTTTAGATTGGATCTCAGGAAAAGGATCTTCCCCCAGAGGGTGGTTGGGCACTGAACAGGCTCCCCAGGGCAGTGGTCACGGCCCCAAGGCTGACAGAGCTCAAGAAGTGTTTGGACAAGGCTCTCAGGCTCATGGTGGGATTGTTGGAGTGTCCTGTGCAGGGCCAGGAGTTGGACTGGATGATCCTCATGAGTCTTTTCCAACATAGAATATTCTGTGAAACATTTTCTATGCTGCCTTTGTGTTGATAGGCCCATGTTCAAACTATGAATTCCACCACTTTCTTCCTCACCTGAATACCAGTGACTCATTACTTTCACTGACACTAGAATGATGGTGCTTTGGCACATACCAGAACCTTCCAGTAAAGAATCAAAACAAACCAAACA
>NW_016690204.1:6234675-6269734 GCF_001604755.1 Lepidothrix coronata | reverse complement strand
TGGTTTTCAAGAAGTCTGTGAGCATCACAAACACAGATCTCTTAGCAGTAGCTTTGGGACAGACAGTACACAACAGTATTCATCTTGCTACAAATGGACTTATAATTTATCTGTAGCTAAGAGTAATTGAAAGAAAAAAAAAAAGAAAATACAAGAAATTTGTATCTTTTCTGTCACCACCACTGGAACTTGTATAACTAGTCCACTACACTGGCACACTGGAGTATGTGACATAAAACCCCCGTAATTTCCCTCACATTGAAATAAAATAGAGCAAGAACTTTATTCTTGCAGAATAAAATGAAATGCAAATGCAAACCCAAGCTAAACAAAGAAAAGGATGCCTGCAAAACCACAGACTGTGGCAAGTTTCAGATTGATGCAAAAATACTAAACTGACAGTTGAAGAAACCACATATTTTAGGGGCTTCCCTGGAGTATTTCTGATCTTTGTCAACTAAAGCATGCACCAGATACAAAAGCTATCAAAATCCACACCAGATATGGTAGCTCTGCCTTAAGTCAGTTGAATAAACCAGCACTTACTGTGACTTCCACTCTGGTAGCTGTGCTGATGTTCTTGTAACTGCACACAGTGACTGTGCTATCACAGGCAAGGTCACACCACCTTCTTTTCCAGGAGCTTCAGGTTCATGTTCCTGCAGTCCTGCACCATGGTCCCTGGTCTGCTCTGCCATGGAGAAGAACTCTCACACCCTTCTGCATAAGGGGTGAAAGTCAGGCAGTCAGTGCATTCCCTGAGAAACAAAGAGGTTTGGGTTCTTGCCCTTCTTCCAAGGTTTATTTCAGCATTTTTAATTGGTGATTATTTATAGATTTTAAACATGTGTGGCTCATGAACTCAGGCCCATTCACAAGAGAGACAAACGCTTCACCCTCCAGCTGGGGAGTCAGGCAGAACAGCTTTCAGCTGTGGACACATCCAGTACAACCTGGAGCTCCCTCCTCTTCTAAGCTGGGAGGTTGAGGCTTGTCACCTGTCAGGCCACAGAAGGAATTGTGGTCTCTTCTCAATCACACACTCAGTTCTAAAAGGGGCTCAGAGGCTGCAGACATGAACCTTGCTTTCCTTTTTCCCAAAAGAGGTTGAGTCCCTTCCTCCAGGAGAGGTTCAGGGCTGTGTGCTCCTTACAGAGGGAGTTATCTCCCCTAGCACCTGGTACATCTTGTAAAGAAGATGTGTCAGACCCCATTCCAAGGCACTTAATGTCCCTGTGGCTTATATGGAGGATCTAGTGACCTAAAGACCAATCCTGAGCACCTCTTCTTCTCTGTGTGGTTCAAACCTACAGAAACAGTGTGGATCTGGTGAATTTTAATTCCTCAGATATCCTTTCAAGTTCTCTGTGACTGAGTATGAGGAATATTCCAGAGCTGAAGATATTTGGTGAACTAGAAAAGTAAATATTAACAAAATAAAGAAAGATACTATTAAACAATAATACTATAGAAGTAGGAACCACAGGCTGCTTCAACAAAAAATTTGCAAGTCAAAAGACTTAAGAATGGTGGGTACAGGTTTTTAATTTCATTGCATCCCCAGACTAGGAACCCTTTCTTACTTTGTGTTTTGTCCATATTTTTCTTTTTTTGTTTTTCTGATAAAGTTATTGCCTTTACCACCCCCTCACAGACACAGCAATTTAGAATAAATAAGGAAAACGAATGTAAGCAAGTATAGCCAAAGCTGCTTAGCCACAGCCTCCACAACAAAAGATGAAGTAGAAATTGCCAGTGAAAGTGGTCAAAGAACTGTTCAACAAGCATCTCAGAAAGCTGAACAAGGCTATGTGGGTATTATCAGCAGCTGGGGGAGGAAAAAAAAAGAATACAAGAAATAAAGCTAATGAATAAGCAGCTTTCAGCTTTTATAAGCGACTTCAACTTTTATTATTTATTAACTTGTATTTTTGCAGATAGAGCAGTAGGAGCAACAGTACTCATTTTTTCTTATCAGCTATTGTACTAAGTTTCTCAGCTCTTCAATAACCCTTAGGGTCTTTTATTCAACAGGTTAAGATAATTATTTTTTTTTTCCTCAGCAAGCCTATACAGGACTGGCCTAAGGCAAGAGAGGTGTTGGATACTTTTGTGAGAGTGCAAAGGCATTTTAAATTTCTATGCCAAAGGAAGGGAGGGACTCCAAGCACCTTTTCTCATGAAATCACTGCCATTCCGGGAAACGGATCCCGGAGTACGGGGATAAGCCCCGCCTACTGCAGTGGATCTGGGACGTTACTTTAATCAAACTTCTTCCAGGTGCCCAAACAGTTCCCAACTTGAGGAAGAAGAGATTATTTGCCAAAGTAACAAGCACCAAGAACTGCAGCTGAGAATGAATAAAGCTTTGAACATAACAAGAGAGATATAAACACACCAAGAATTCTGCATCCAAATGCTGGGAAGCAATGCAGCCCGGGGTGGCAGAGAACTGATGACTTTGCCTTGCTATCCCTTTGTTTTGGCTGTTTCTAAGTGACCACTGCACAGCCTGAAGAGAAAAAGATGCTGAAGTAAACTCGTTAATAATTTCAAAGATTTTTGATTCCCAGGTAACTGCACTAGAGATTCCTGCAACATGGGTTAAAATAAGGCCTAAAACCACACAGTGAATATAGAAGACAAAATAAGGTATTTAATAAATATATGTGGTGTTTCTTTGGGTTTTTTCCTAACTGAAAGGAATACAGTTATTGCTGCACTTTTTAGAATGAAACCCAGTTACTGTGCAATAATGGGTATCTATACTCCCTTTTTCAGATACTCAAAAATTATTTTCCACCTTTTTAGGCATAACTGAATGAAGATTTTATACAGGCTTTGTGGTTTTTTTAATCCCCATTTATATTTAGGACCCAAACCCCTTCAACTACGACATATCTTTCAGTTACCCATTTCTTACTAATGGCAGAACTTGATTATAGCTACACATCACCCAGCTAAGAGACACTGATCTGTTAAGTGTATGCTGTGGCTTCTCCCCTGGTAAGAGAGAGTTGCCAGTGACAGCAATTTAGGTATGTACAGCCAAAAAAACCCATAGGAATTCGTTCTGGGCCAAAGAAGAAAATCATATTTTACAAATTAATTAGAAAGCGATGCTATTAGAAAGTTATCTGTTTAGTACCTTCTCTGATTTGCCTTACCTCCTCAAAATGTAAACATTTTACTGAACCTCCAACAAACCCTTTAAATGCATCTAATGAAAGTGAGGTAGGAGTTATTACTGGATTAACAATATTTTCCCATATTCAGAGGAACAGAATACTCAACTGTAAACACCATTGAGATACTCAAACCAGAGCAAAAACTGTCAAGGTATTCACAATGTCCTTGGGCAATTTACAGGGAGAGTCTCTGGTCTCACACCCTGCAACATTCTGGGTGGTGCTCTAAAGAGAAAGAGAAATCAGCTGACTTCTTGGAAGTTGTGTGCATAAAACAGCATACTAATCTTAGAGGAGGTTCTATTTATTGTTGAAGCAGAGAATGAGAGGCATTTCCTAGTTATTCCTATCAAGCCTTTGGCACTGATGGTGCTCTACCATACAGAGGCTGTTATTTGTCTGGGGAGAGGATCGATTGCCTGCAAGTGCACAGCAGCAAGTAGTACATTTTTAACTATTTTATGTCATATATTTCTGTCAGAAATTAAGTGAAATCTTAATGTATTTTATAAATGGTCAATGTTTTCCTATGTACAAACCTGAAAATCAAAGCACAACTCTTGAATTCAGCGTAACCGTCTTCACCTTTGGTGCTGTTGAAGCAGCATTTGAGAACTTACATCACCTTTAGGGTGTTGCTGATCTTTCCATTGTTCAGATAATTTGTAGCTGAACCAGA
The DNA here is from genome assembly GCF_001604755.1 of Lepidothrix coronata. Lineage (NCBI taxonomy): Eukaryota > Metazoa > Chordata > Aves > Passeriformes > Pipridae > Lepidothrix > Lepidothrix coronata. Next base: position 6,265,867 of record NW_016690204.1, on the reverse strand, counting down.
ACTCAGAAAAAGTGTTGAAAATAAGACAGTCTGTTCTGTGAAATCCTAGAAAACACGGGAGACTTCTAATGAGGTTTCACTCGGATGTACTTATTTTAAAACAAGGAAGAATTCTTTTCCAGTAAACACAAAATGAAGGAATTCTTGGTTTGACCAATGACTCCTCTAGGGACCAAGGATTCCTTCTAGCTCTTAATTTGCTTTTAAAGAAAATGATGACCCATAAAATACCTTGAATAATCACACAGCATAATTTAATATAGTTTTTTAGGAAATTCATTAAAACTATTTGTATGCTATAGTGATAGTCTCCTGTGGGATTATCTAATAGATTTTATTAGGAAAACTGATAATCCCTACAGTGAGTCAGTGGAGATAAACACTGGAAGGAGGGAAAATTAAAGGAACCAGAGTAGTAAATCAGATACCTAATGCTATGACAGGCTAATTGTCACTTCTCCCATGGAAGTACTGCTTTATCTGACAAGGAACACAGCACACAGTTACTTTCTCAGAACAAAAATGCAATGGCTCGGACAATACAGCAACACTACAGAATTACTAAATTCAAACCATCAGATTTGCTGTCAGAACTGCACTGAGAGGTGCAAGAGGAGCTGATGCAGTAGCTGAGATGAATTATCTGGCAGTCAGGAAGATGCTGAAGGTTTCTGTCAGTGCAGTTCCGGGAGCTGCTTCCGAGTCACAGCTGGTTCTGTTTGAGTTACTGTTGATATATTGCTTGTGAGCAGAAGTGCATGTTGATACAGTAAATGAAGTAGAGGTCAGCTCCAGGTATGCACATAATTATTTAATAATTGTACCTCATGATAGCTCTCAAAGAGTTTGTATCTTCTTGGGGAGTGAAAGGTCTCCATAAATATTTCAATATTTTAGGCAATGGTGACCCATCCCATCAAATTACAAATTGCAAGTCTACTATACTTACTAGCACACTTCAAAGTGTTGTTTTAACACCACCAAGGCCAAAATATGAAGATAGTAACATTATTAGTCATTAAAATACACCTTTCCTCCCTTACAGTTACAACCCTACTAAGAACAGCTCTACTTTTTTTTTCTGACACATTAGGTATTGCTTTGCTCCAATAGCAAGTCTTGCACAAAGGTACTTTCCAATCAATGTTCTTGGAATGTTCACCTCAGTAACTTCTGTACTTACTCGACAGATACAGTCTGGTTCTATTAGAGGTTTTAGAAAAGACTAGGAAGTTATTATTTTGCAGGTTTATTTAATGCTAATAGCTAGTCAGATCTACACATGGCTGCAATTTATCAGATCTTCCTCGACCCTCCACTTTGTGCTTTGCTGACCAGACCATTTCCCCCCATTATTGTGAAATCCTTACGGCTATCCTGAAGTTCAGTTGTCTTGTTTCAGTTCCCCAACTCTGCTGCATGATTTACCTGCAATTTAAGAAAAAAAAATGGCAGGAGAAATCTTTATCGCAGAATCATAGAATACCCTGAGTTGGAAGGGACCCAGAGAGATCATCAAGTTCAGCTCCTGGCCCTGCACAGAACAGCCCCAAGAGTGCCCGACAGTATCATCTGAACACTCCTTGAGCTCTGTCAGCCTTGGTGCTGTGGCCATCAGCCTGGGGAGCCTGTTCAGTGCCCAACCCACCCTCCTTGGGAAGAACCTTTCCCTGAGATCCAACCTAAACCTCCCCTGACGCAACTTCAGGCCGTTCCCCGGGGTCCTGCCACTTGTCATAGAGAGCAGAAAACAGAGCTGCCCCTCCACTGCCCCTCATGAGGAAGGTGCCGACCCCAGTGGGATCAGACTTCAGTCTCCTCCAGGCTGAACAGAACAAGTGCCCTCGGCTCTCTAACTGCAGGGCCGAGTTACCCACGGCACACCAGTGGGACACCGCAGTGTTGTCCCACCGCCTGTCCCCACAGCGGTACCCGACAGGGACACGGGGCCACTGAGGGGGGACAGCACTGGCAGCACTGCGGGTGTCCCCCTAACGCGACACGCAGGTGTGCTCTCACATTCGTACAGGTACGTTCAACCTTTCTCTTCACTCCCTTTTCGTTTTAGGGTTTGCCTCGAGCATGAGACCCCAGTGGTCCTGCTCCGACTGATGCTGCCGGTGGGGCTGGAGCTGCCCCGGGTGCTGGGGCTGCTGAGGGCTGGGGCCGCCCCGGGGTGCTCGGGCTCCTCTCGCTGCTGCACAGCCCGCGGCCAAAGCCCGTCTGGCAGCACACGCTGCCACCGGGAGCCGGCCCCGCTCCGAGGCGGTGCCCGGGGAGGCGCATCCCGGCGAGGGGCAGCCCGGCCCCTTTTCCCTGGCGCATCTCCCGGCCCTGGAGCCGCGGGAGGATGAAGCAGGTAGAGGGGCGGGCGGGGCGGGATGCTCGGGGGACGGCGCGGCCCCCCCGGTCCCTGTGCGCTGACCGGGTCCCCGCCGCAGGCGCTGGTGGACGACACCGAGGATGTGTCCCTGGATTTCGGGAGCGAGGAGGAGCTGGCGCTGCGGAAGGCGCGCATCAGGTAACGGCGCGGAGGCCGCAGCATCGCGGCGCCCGTGTGGCCCTCGCTGCTGCGGCGGCACTGAGGCACGAGAATACAGAAAGCTCCGTTTAAACGCTTAATTCCCATTTTTTACAGAGAGGGTGGTGAAGCGCTGGAACAGGCTGCCCGGGGAGGATGGGGAGCCTCTGTCCGGGAGATGCCCGGGCTGGAGCAGGCCCCGCTGCCCGGCATCACCCGGCCATGGAAACGGAAACCCGACACACCCAACGCTCCAAAACCTCAACCAAACTACTTTTGTTAGAGCTGGAGCAGCAGAGAGGCCTCTCAGCTCCAGCAAAAGCAGCTGTGCTGCAGTGCTCACCTGGCTGAAGGGAAGCAGCAAGAAACCTGCAATAAAACTGTCATGCTTCCCTTCCACAGGGTGTGATGATGTGTGGAATATTGTACATCTTATTCTCGTAGATGTTACCTAAGAAAATCCAACCCGTTCACCCCTCTCACCAGGTTAAGCTGCTGCCTTTGGGTTTGTCACCTTGGGTGTCACCCTGCAGCTCTGGCCACACCAAGGTCCCAGGTGACAGAGCTGTTGTTCCATGGTGGCTTTTGAAGAATCTTCAGCCAAAGATTGTGAAAGGAAGAGTTTTATGTAAAAAGAAATTATGTATGCACTCACCAATAATGTACATAATCAGCTTTGACTTTGAATGGTTTCTTCCACTTTGCCCCAGTTTACTCTGGTCCATTACAGTGATAATATTTCTTCTAGGTGTAAACAAAGAAATGTAAGAGATGTTAAACCTGACAAAATATTATCTGAGGTCACAAGCAATCATGTAGCTTTACAGTACAATTATTCTGTTTTACTGATGTCTGCTGAAGCATTTCTGCCCTTGCACTTTGTACTGTATTGGACTTTACTGTAACTGCATGCTGAGTCAGCCTTCAACAGCAGCACAAATTTTAAATGAACGTTTATATTTTGGTGTAGTCTTAGAGACATAGCCCAAAGGATTCAACTAAACTGAGAAATAAGCTCAGAAGTACCTTGAGCACATGAGCCTCAGATTCTGTCTGTGGGACCAGACTAGACTGAGCATGAAGTGAAACCACCCTGAAATGTTTGTAGGGTACCACAGCACCAGGTACTTTACAGATCTGCTCCTACTGGCCCACACTGCTCAATAAATACAGACAAGCAAAGTTCAGCAAACCACACTGTTATGTGATTAACTTTGTGCAGAAACTTATTTCATTAAAGACAGGTCTTCTTTCTTGCCCTCCCAACAGTATTAAAAGACAACCTCATACTGAAAATTCATCGGCTCTAGAATGCAGAAATGAAACTGCATTCACACAGAACTGCTTACACTGTTCACACAGATGTTTGTTTTTAGATTTCTGAAGAATCTTGTCTAAACAAGCCTGAAAAACACCTAGGTGCTGCAAAATTTAGTCTTATTAGAGGGCATAACAAGATGTTCCCATCTTTTGTCTTTATTCCAATTTCATATATCTTGAACTTGGTTAGAATTCACATAAGCTATGACAAGATGTACTTTTGTGATTCTCCAAGGTATGTGCAAAAGGGCTCCTTAAAAGCAAAAGGTTAATAGCTACTTTCCTAAGAGGTTAGAAAAAGATAACTTATACCCTTTTTGCAGTTCACTGCAGTACCAGAACACTGGATCTGGAACAGTCAGGAGCGTAATACAATCACTTTTTCACAAATCAGCCAGGCAACATGATGATCAGAGAACCCCTTTATTCAAAATTTGCCTCAATATATTTGAAGTACCAGACAGAAAAAAAAAGCAAGCAGCATGTAGAGTGCTGCTGTGGCACTTCTGAGCAGGAACTGGGAATGATTCTCCTGTGGGTCAGTGGGACACCTTAGGGCTGACCCAATTGTGATTCCTTAATGTGGAATGAAACTAAATTTACAACAGCTCATTCCTGTCCTAATAGGGATCACGCTTGCAAACTGAAGAGAGGTCATTGTAACAAGGTAAATGGCAACCCTTCAGCCTCAAGGCTCCAGTTCTACACTGTAGGGAGGTTTAGATGCAACAGGAAAACTGAAAGTCCAACCACGTGGGTTGCTATGCTTTCAGGAGCAAATGTCTGGCAAGCAGAGTTTCAGTTACCTTCATCCTTTACTGGATTTGAATGAAAAAAGGAAAAAAGAAAAGTTGCCATTTTTTAAAGCCTGTACTGTCTCCCATTAGTACAAGGAATAATATATGTTTATACAGTGATTTCTTAATGCCATTGCATTTCTGGATATTAACTTTTAAAAGAGTTTTATGGAGTATAGTTTAATTCAATATAAATACATTCACAGAATAAAAGCTAGAAAGTTATTTAAAAAAGGATGCAAATTGTTTAGCTTCAGGTTTTAGAAGCTGATCATCTTATTAAAACTTCTGTTTTATATGATAGGAACTATAAATTTCATGATGACTGTGAATTAAGAGAACACATTTGTTCTGTTAAGTGAGGAAGTGAGCAGTTTATTTACTGCATTCCATTAGTTTGAGGATTATTATTTTTCTTTAGCATAAATTTTCTGAGGTTGAGAGAGCTGTCCAAAAAATGAGGTGCAAGTTTTGATGCATCTCTACACCCCTCCCATAGCACAAGAACCTGCAAGTCTGTCTGTGGCTTGGTGAGCATGTCCTTGGGAGAGGACACTGACATTCCACAGCCTTGAAAAGTGTTCAGCACTGTAATAAATGAGAGCTGCTTGCTCATGGACTTATTTGTTTTTTCAGTAAATACCCTTCAAAGTTTGATATTGGAACAGATTCAGCATCCGACCAGTAATCCTGTTGCAATCCAGTAATCCTGCTGGATCTGCCTTCCAAAAGGAAACACTACTTCTCCAAAGTTTGCCGTGGGGTATCTGTCATTAGGTTTTGGTCCGTGAAGAAAGAAGACACACACACACACACACGAAGAGAGATGAGACAAGGGTGTCTACCTGCTCAGCATAGCAGGCAGCTTTATTGAGGTAGCAAACCCCGACTTTCCCACACACTTGTAAATATATTTTTACAAAAACACTCAGGAATTCACACCTGCACTCTGAAACACACAGTCAACAGCTTCGTCCTTGCACTGTTACCATCCTCCAGCTAACTCCCTAATACTCAAGGCTGTGTCCATGGGAACGTTTAATTACCCTCACTGTTCTCATGGGAAAGGCTTTATACCATCTAATATTTCAAGCTCTTCAAGCTCCAGGGGCTCCAGGGGCTCTGTGGACCTGCCACTTCCCCCCCCCAAAAGTTACTGTCACCTTCAAAGCACTGACCCAGCTCAATCCACCCCGGTGTGAGCAGCGAGGCACTGTCTGGTTTTGACAGTTCACAGTGTCCACCCTGCTCCACCCACCTGCTTACAGCAGAAAAAGCCCCTTTCATTTAAAATCTGACATGTTTAGTTGTAAGTCAGAAGTTTTTGGGAAGTTTGAAGTTAACATGGGCATGACCAGGAGTAAATATAAACTACAGCTGTGCATCATTTTGCCTTCTCCACTCACGTGTGTAGTACTACAAGCACAGGATTGACATTATATAAATATACAAATGTAGAACAGTTAAACAGCTATAGAATAATATTACAATAAGGATATTTAAATAGTTATTGTATTTATATAGCTATAATTTAAGTTCACCATAAATAATTATAATTATGTATATATTATATATCTCATTTTATTATACACAATAATAGAATAACATTCAACTGCTGAATAGCTAATTATGGCCCAGGCCAAACTACTGTTAATTGTTCATAGAGGTGGAGGAGCTTAATAAGACAACTACTGACTTAAATAAAAATATCTTACTCAGAAAACAAATTTTATTCACTCAGCTTCAAGGGAGAAGTTGTTCAAATGCAATAATCTCTAGTTAATTCTCACTTTCAACTAATTAACCAAACCACAATGGTACAGAGTAAGTTTTATACTTGGCATATTACCCTGAAAATTGTACTGTGCTCATTCCAGCATTCTCCAACCCCCTGTCTCATAGCACAGGCCAATAGTCCATGTCATATAATCACTTCTTTCACTGAAATTCCTCTTTATTTTGTTACAGACAGACTTTTGTTGGATGAGCAAAGCATAAATATCCAGTGAAATTAATATGAAATAATTCATAAGAACTGTTAGATTCCCAAATCGCTCTCCCTTTCTAAAAGGAAGTGTTTGGGTTTAGACATTAAATACGAAGGTTCATTTTGTCTTACACCAAACAGCTACTTTTTTTTAGTTTTAGAGTTCCTGTTTTGTTTTCAAAACAGTTCTGAAAGGCATAAGAATTGTCTCAATTATTTAGTGCTTTGAAAAGCTGGTTTATTTTATGAAACAAAGAGGTTTTTTAAGATGCTGTTGAACACAACCACTACATTCCTTCACATAGTACCAAAGAAACTGGTGAAAGACTCCTCATTTTGTCCTGTCTCTGAGAAAGTTATGACATGAACACCACATTCATCTTTTAGCTTTAGATTGAAGCTTGGCCATTGAAAATACTATTGCTTTGATAATGAAGGTACCCATCAACATCTGAAATAATAGAAGCTACAATCCAAAATACCACTTTAAAGTAAAAATAGTTGTGTTATACTACAGTGTCAGTGAGCACTGTGACATTCCTTCTCGTCCCATCACTTCATTCATGCTCTGTGTTTTCTTTTCTAGGCACCCACTGGCCACCTTTTTCCACCTGTTTTTCCGAGTGAGTGCTATTGTTACCTACTTGTTCTGTGACTGGTTCAGCAACAGCTTTGTTGCCTGTTTTGTCACTATTCTCCTCCTTCTATCCTTTGACTTTTGGTCAGTCAAGGTAAGATGACCCTCAACAGTAATTACCTTTGAAAGTATTTTGCTTGCCACTAAATGAAACAAAAAAGGAAATATGCATACTGACAAAACACCAATAGCACTGTGATCTGTTGGTTTATCACATGTCTAGCCCACTTTAATGAAGATGTTTACATATGTTTGTTATTGTTTATCACCATATTCTCTGTGGCTGGTGGGAGCTACTAAAATGGTGAGAAAATTGCTTTGCTCTAGGTAGATTTCTTTGTATTTCCCCCCTTAAAAAAATAAAAATTAAAGTAATGAATGCCTGAGGATGTTCGGAGCTGCAGACCAGACCCCTGGGGGGGCTGCAGGAGGGCCCTGGAAGCCCAGATATGGCTCTGGTGCCCTAATCACATGCAGGCAGGTGGGTCAGGCCAGCCCAGGATCCAGGGGCTCCACATGTGGAACAAAGTTTTTGTTCTGTAGAAGTGAAGCATTGATGTGTCTCTGGTATTCTGAAAGCTTCCAGTGTTCATCCAGGTGCAGGAATATTTTCTTAGTTTGTTTGCTTGACCCACACAGTTTACTTGCTTATCATTAATCTCCCATTTTTCAGTGTGTTTTTGTTCTCAGTGCTCCTCTCTTACTGAGGAAATTTGTTTATTGAATGCTTGTCCAACTGACTGGCTTGAAAAAGATACAACCTATAATTTCTTATCTAAATAAGTGCTATTGTGCTAATCATCATATTGAAAGAGAACAGGCTTCTAAATTTGTGGTAATTTCATCCATCATTAATGGCCATTGTGCTCAAGCTGGCACAGCTTTTAGAAGTAATTTTAGCATTTGATAAAAGATGATTGTTGAACATGCTTGTCTTTTTTATTTTTGACTGTTAGTCAGACAAGTGACTTGTGCTACTGATTAATGCAAATAATGGTTTCATCACCAGAACGTGACAGGAAGACTCTTGGTTGGTTTGCGTTGGTGGAACCAGATTGATGAAGATGGAAAAAGCCACTGGGTGTTTGAAGCAAAAAGGGTAAATATATTAATAGAAGTAGGCACAGGGCAAACAATCCATAGGAAATTTGTAAAGCTGATGCTAAATCAAATAGAGTAACAAATGGAGCACCTTTGTAACAGTTACTTTTATCCAGCTTCTATAGAACACAATGTAAGCATTCAGGTGCAAACGCTGGTTTGTCACATCCTGGAAGCCTGCAGGACAAAGCTGGTCTCACAACACTGTCAGCACATGGATCAGCAGAATAAATATTCACAGCATGGTGCTGTAGGTATGAAACATTTCTAGTGGTTCTGTTCTATTTTCTAGCGAGAATATCCTGCAATAAACACATCTTCCCATGGATAATGCCAGCACAGAATCCTCTTCAGGAAATATCTATGTGGAAAGCAGTGATAAATAGTTCAGGTTCCTTATCACTCTCTGCAGCTCCCTGACAGGAGGGTGTAGCCAGGTGGGGGTCAGTCTCTTCTCCCAGACAAGCAGCAATGGGACAAGAGGTCACAGTCTTAAGCTGTGCCAGGGGAAGTTTAGGTTTGGACATTAGGGAGAAGTTCTACACAGAAAGAGGGATTGGGCATTGGAATGGGCTCCCCAGGGGGGCAGTGGAGTCACCATCCCTGGAGTTGTTTAAAGAAAGACTGGATGTGGCACTGGGTGCTGTGGCCTGGGTGACAAGATTGTGTTGGGTCACAGGTTGGACTCGGTGATCTCAGAGGTCTTTCCCAAACTACTTGATTCTGTGATTCAATATTTTAAAATCAGTATTTCATTCATGCTCACAGAATATGGTGGGGAGCAGAACCTGGATCACAGAGCACTCTGATACTGCCAGTGCTCCCCCAAACAGCCTGAGCAAACGAGCTACAAAATGGCATTTGGCACCACTGCCAGAGTCAAGACTCAGAGTTTTGCTTTCCACAGCCTGATTCGGGGAAGAGCCCGGCAGAACAGCGCCCGAGTGCTGCTCAGTGGGCCATCCATCCCTCTGGGTTCTCCCGGCTGTGGTCCCGGTCGGGACAGGAGGCGGCTGTGCGGGGCTGGAGTGCCCTCTGCAGCCCCGCCCGGGCGGGAGCTCAGCGCTCCCCTGAGCGGAGAACACACACCCACGTGTGCCCCGTAATCTAAGGGAAGCTAAAGGCAGACAACCCTACACGAAAGAAAAGAAAGCAGGAGACCGTCAGAGTGCCTTAGTTCTGTGGAGACACGAATCAAGAGCTTTCTTAGCACTTACAAGCAATGGCATCCATAAAGTGACCTCCAGACCTCAAAATTACTGAGAGATGAGCAAGCCTTGTTCACCTGCCACAGTTTTTAATTCTAGCCTAGACGTACCAAGTTGATTCACCTGCATGGGCTAAAACCTTCTAAAATTCCTGGCAAGTGGTGACCTTATTAATGTGAAAATTATAGTACCACAGGAAGGAACATATAGATTGTATTTCTGCCATGGCTTATCCATGAGAAAGACTTTGTCATAGCAAGGTCCTGGAATACATGCAGTTCTCTTCCTTACCAAAGTCAGGCATTCCCATCTCCATCTCTCCCACCTCCTTTGCCAGTCCTCTGGCAGCTCGTTAAGATTTCTTGCTTTATGGGTAAACATGCTTAGAAATATTCCAAGTCACTCACCAACAACTAATTCTTGGCACGTGGTTGCTGCAACAGAGGTTCATCTCCAAAATCCTGCTTTCTGCTGATGCTTGCTGAAAGAAAAGCAGTTCTTACACTTACAAGTCTGCTGACTGCAGCCTTTTGTAATCTTCCACCAAATTAACCAAGTCTTTCAGGTGTAAAGTTCTCAGGTGTATTGACTTTGGGTTTTTTCCTCCTACATAGTGCAATGCAATGCCACTACTGGGTAATGTGTCAGTAATTTAGGATACAAGTGATTAAACCCTTTTATTGACTCAGAGGATCTGTCTTTTTCTGTAACTGTGAAGGCATAGAACGTTATTCTTTGGACCTCTGCAACATCGTTGGTCTAGAGGGTACATGAAAAAGTTAAGACACCTCAAAGGTCACATCTTTCAGGGTTTTCTTGGGCAAGATGGAGTAATTTAACCACATTTACAAGTTGCATGACAATGTCTGCCTCATGGGGGAAGGATGGGTTAGTCTTATTTTTACATGGAAAATTCAATATACTGAAAATTACCTAAAAGGCTTTTCAGTTTTCAGAGTGGAAGAGTCCAGAGGGTTTTCTTTTCCAGGTGTGAAGCTTTGTGTTTCAGAAGCTGACACTGATGGTGGTTGAGTGGTCTGAGGTTTGGAGTAAGGTTTCAAAAACTTTGGAAAGATCAGAACCTTCTGCACAATTCTCTTCCTTATTTTTTTTTAAAGTGTAGTCATTAACAATGAGCCTTCCAGTATAGACAGAGACACGTGAGTTGTGCTGACCTGAAGAAATCTGTAACCATGGCTTTTGCAGCCTGCTCTGAGGTGTTGTGCTCTCCCTCCAGAGCCCAGATATTTGTCATTTATTGTGCATTTTGACTTGGTGACTGGTAGTTTCAATAATTTTCCTTCCAGGTGCCTACAATTGCTGCCTCAACTGAAGCTGAAGCCCGAATCTTTTGGCTTGGTCTTATCATCTGCCCTGTGATTTGGACACTGTTTCTCTTTAGCACCTTGTTCTCCCTGAAGCTGAAATGGCTGGTGAGTCAGGGGATAATGACAGTTCTACAGCTGACAGACAATCCTTGTAGAGGGAAACCCCAGATCTGTTGGTCTTGAACCGAATCTTCCAACAGTACAAAAATCCCACCCACAGCTTCAAGGAACCCCAAGGATTTTTCTGCAGTCAAGCTCTGCGCTCTGGAATGGATTAGTAATTTTTAGCTGCACTTCTAATGGGTTATTGGATGTCAACTCCTTCATGTGACTGGAGAAGCTCAAGTGGTGGGCAAAATTTTGGCCTTCTTTTTAACTGTAGCAACTTACTCTTCCCCAACTTATTTCAGTCAAATGAAACTATTGGAAGAGTACAAAAGATGAGCTGGTGATGCTGGTTTTCAGGTTTTCAAGTCTCCTTGGGATTTGAATGCTACTTACTCTGAAAAGTAAGGATTTTAGAGCTCTGGTACCATTCCCTTTTGAAAGAACCAGCACCATTAGTGCTTAAAACCTTGATAAATGGAGCTATGAGTATGTATTTTATAATTACTCTATTTATAGGCCATCTACTTTACAAAAAAACTAAAACTCAACACTTTTTCCCTAAATACAAGAGGAAATGTACCCCGTATATTGCACTACATTAAGATATTTTTGTCTATGAAATCTTCATGTTTTCCCCTGCAAACATTAAGTGCTTGGATAATCACCACAGAATTCATTCTGTCACGTCCCCAGCCACGCTCAGGACCATTTCTTAAGTCAGTATGAAAAGATAAAAGGCACCTCCAACATGTGCAGCCACATCACCAGTTAACAGCCAAGACTACATTTTATTATTCGATTAAACAAGAAATTTAGCTGTGGGCAAATCATTAACTGCTTTTTGGTGCCCCAAATGGCACAGCTAAAAAAGCAACAGTTAAAATTAAACCAGCACTCTTTGTTCATGGCTCCACCTTTATTTTTGAAAACCAGAGATTGTTTGCTAAGCCAAGAACTGGTTGGAGACAGAACCCCAACTGGCTCTGAAGGCAGGTTGCCCAGGTGCTCGTAAAAGGCAAGTTACACAAATAAAAATTAGATCCTTCCAGGAACCTGGTCCTGGGGCTGAGAAACATTTTTTGTAAGTTATTCCATTAGTCAGATGGATCCCACCTGCTGCCAAGCCTGTAGTACCACAAAAGGAGTCAGTTACTTTCACTGCCTATCAATGCTAGATGGGGATTCCTATCTAAGGATGCTCTTTGTAAATCCGTAAATTACAGGATCTTATTTGTATCTAAGGCATTTGGCAGCTAACCAGGCCTGCAGTGTGCCATGGATCTGGATGTGAAACGTTTAGATACAACTCAGGCTTCAAAAACATGAAATGTTTCTGGAATCTTTTGAGAAGTTCCTTTTTTGAGTAAGTGCTTTTAGGAAAGTAATGAAGTCTTTAAAGATACAGAATGACAAAACTGGTATCAGTGTTCTGATAAAAGAGGCATTTTGTATGAAGGAACTACTGTGTTTAAGTTTGACAAGACTGATTTCTCTTTGAAGGTCATTTATTATTGGAAGGACTATCCCTCTCTTACAGTACACATTTCTCCAGGTGGTATGTACAGGTACACACGTGTGTAGGTCCTACACAGTTGATATGTAGTGGTGTATTTGTCCCTGCTGAACTTCTGTTTGTCCACAGGCTCTCGTGATAGCTGGGATCTCCCTGCAGACTGCTAATTTGTATGGCTACATCCACTGCAAATTAGGGGGACAAAAAACCATCAGCAGAGTAACTTCGAGGTTGTTTGGCACAGCAGATGTTCCCCAGAGTAAGTACTGAGCTGTCTGTGAGGCAGCACAGGCCAACGTGCTTCTCACAGTTGGTTCTGGCTCTTCCCAGGTCTCAGTTCCCATAAGAACTCCTGGCAGGGTGATCCTGATCCTCCAACAAGCCTCTCTTGCAGTGTCACACAGAAGGGCCCTACCCCAGGTCACTTTGCTCTGTTTGGAAGCCTCCTGAGCTTCACAACTGAGCTGCTTCCAAGCTTCAGGAAGAATGTCCTCTGAAGTGAAACCCTTGGAGTTACCGCACTTGGAATGTAATGCCTGTGCTTAGGCACAGCTGGGAGAGCCATCCTCAACCCCCAGGCTTCCACCGGGCTCTTCCCTGCTTTTATAAAGATTCCCACGTCCCAGGTTCTGCTCACAGCCACGTGTCCTCTGTTCACTCTGCAGGGCAGAGCAGGATTTCAGAAGATGGAGCTGAAGAACATGGCAAGGCAGTCCCTAGGTAATCAAACAAGGAAGAACTCAAAGGATGAGCAGTAAAACTACTAATTCATGAAAGCTGTTCATCACGTGAAGATATTTAAATAAAGCTCTTCTAGAATTATGCCTGCATGAAATAATGTCATTTGTGTTTGAGTCTTTAGATCCTGAAAGGTTTAGAGCCTTTGTAACCTAAAAGCTTCCCCAAAAATGATTTATACAGAGCATGCTGCTTCCACGAAAACTAACCAGAAAGTGCTGGATTATCTTAGCCAAGAATTAAATGTAATGAAAAGACAATGCTAAATTGTTTATTTTGGAACTACAACAGACAAAATCAAACTGCCTTTCCCTCTTGTACACAATACTCACTTTTCAAAGCTTTGATTCCTCAATAAAAACAATTACAATTGGGAATTACAATCCCAAAGGGCCTCTTAGTTATTAAAGATACTGAATGTTTATTTAGTATTGAGGCTCAGGGTCAAATAGAAGAAAATTCAGGGGGTATGTTCACACAGTGCCTGTGTGAAGCAGGCAGTTAGGTATTGTTAAAATACATTAATCTTATTTTGATATCTGTGGAAAAAAAAATAAATAAAATGCTGTACTTGTGCTGTAATACTACACTGAATTTCACCCTAGAGATGGATCTCCTCTTGAAAGAAAGACCCTTAAATAAAGTTATTCTAAGACAGAACCAGGCATTACAGTTCATCCCAGCACAGCAGGCAGGACAAAGGCCTGCACACCACAGCAGCTACATTACACAGTGCCCCAGTGTCAGCCCAGCATATTTTATATTCAACTGCCTAAACAAAATCTTGTTTTCCGTGTCTTCAAATGCCAACTTCACAGTCAGGTTATTAGTACCACGACACCACAGACAGAATGAACCTCTTAACCCATATGCAGATGCAGTTTCACAGCTTTCTAGTGTGAACAACTACAAGAATCCTGAACTATGGAAAACACTAAGGCAAGAACATTTATATTAAGAATTTATTTGCAATATACAAAAAGAATACATTCCTTCTATTAGATCAAGGCATAAGTTACTTTTAAACGAGAGCTACATTTTTTATTCCATTCACAGATTAGATCATCTTTTCTTCTAGAGAATGTTGTTGTTCACAGTACTCCTGAATTCCTGCAAAGACACGGAGAAAGTAATATAAATGGTATTTCAGTTGCACATCAGGAGTCTGTTGTTGCTGCATCACTGTATCCCCTGTTGGTACAAATATCTCAAGCTGGACCTTTATCACGGTGAAAATGGCCTCAGGAATTTCCCAGCTGTCTGCATTTTGTAACAGCACATCACCAGCTCTTTAGGTGGTTTTTGAATGGGAGTTTTGTGCCTTTCCAGTTAGAAGTGGAGGCATAATTAGCCAGCTGCATCCCATGGGTTATGGAGAGCACCCTCCACAGGCCTGCTTGAGAACCTCAGAACTCTTCTGTGAGAGGAAGGGCACACACATCTCTGCAAATGAATGACTGAACCAAACACAGAAGCCACCTACCAAACACAGTCTCCTCAGGGCTTTAAAAGCCTGTCAGAACCGATGCCCAGAAGCAAACGTGGTATTTGCAGCTGTTACTTTCAGAATTGCTATGCACATTTCCTGTTTTATTATTTGTGGCAAAATAATCCTGTTTAACACCTTTATATATTGCAGCAGTGCTCGGAACCGAGAGTGCACAGTGATTCTCAGACTTACTTTGAATGATATTCCTGTAAGACAATGTAGCTGGAGAATCTCGTGCTTCGGACAGGAATGACTGGCCTCTGTCACAACTTCTTCCTTGAAGGACAGAGAAAAACACAAAAGCAAAGCAACAAGAAAAGATGAGCTTTTATTTTTTTTACCCTTTATCCCACTCCAGTGACACCCTTTCAAACAGCCACCTACATCTATTCCTTTTAGGAAGCCCTGATGTCAGTAATAGGACTACAACCACAGCTTACAGTTTTACAGAGGAATTGTGTTGGCAGAAACCTTCACTTGCTGTGTTGGGAGTACTGACCTGTTCCTTGATGTCATTAGTTCAGGTATTAATTGTAACAGCTGGTGGAAGAGGAACCAAGACACCTCACAACCCACAACAGAATTTGGGCAGAATTTGTTAAGCACTAGTTTTAATGCTTAACATCTACAAGGTATTATTCTTTGAAGTGGTTATGATTTTATTCAGCCTGCATTTCCAGGTGATTGCACCAAAGAGAAAGACATGTTGTATTTCAAATATGATTACAGAGCTGAAAAGATGCATCATCTAATCTTAACTGATTAAAGTTTCAGGTTAAGGAAATTACCAAAGCACTTCCCTCATTCACATCATGCTACGTCACAGTTCCAGTAACTTTAGATTCAAAAAAACCTTCTATCTAAAAGTGGATATTTACCTAAGAGACATCAGTGCCCACATCAGGCTTTTCCAGTAATAACATCAGTACAGGAGGAACAACTTGTTTTAGGTGCAGTGCAATAAGTAACTTTACCTATCTGTGGATCCAGAGGCACTTTACCCAGGAGGGAAACATTCAAATTCTGGCACATCTTCTCTGCACCACCAGTAGTTGGGGGAAAGATCTGAGATTCTTTCTGGGACAACAGGAAAATCAGAGTTAAAATATTGCAATTCTGAGAACGAGGCATTTTTGGAGCAATGTTTTACACACAGTGCCACGGTAAAAATGCAGTAACACCCAGCCAGCCTTACCTTACACTTTGGACACACAAAGCCACTCATGTTTTCCACAACACCTATGATGGGCAGTTTCACCTTGTGGCAGAAGTTGATCTCCTTCCGAACATCCTGAAGCGAGATTTCCTACAAATATTAGCAAAGGCTCATATTTTAATTGTCATGTTTTCATGTTGAATCCATTCAGTTACCTCCTTAGAGCTATTTTAAGGAGAGTTTATAATGAATTATTACTGCTGTCTTAACATTTTGAGGAACAAAAATCTGTGCTATGTGCTCTAGCAACAATTCTGAGGAGCAACAGAGCAGCTCCAACAGTTCCAGCCTACTGGATGTGGTTCTGTTTCAAAATCTGACTCTACCAAGATTCACCCACATTTATCTCCTATGTTCACCTCATATCTTCAGTTCTTTTAAGGCAACTTTTTCACGTTTTCAGTCTACAGAGGGACCCTTGGTATTGTCCATAGAGCAAGGAAAAGAACCACCAGGCTTACACTTGTTACGCCTTCCAAAATAAATTTGAAATATCTTCTTCTCAGACTTTTTGCATATATGCTTGCCCTCACTCATTCTCCTGTTCTCTTTTCCTTCCCTCACCACCTCTCTAGTATCACTCTCACCACTTCCTTTACGTGTTATCCTTCCAGCTGCTGTGGAAATACTACACGTCTTTTGCTCCTGTTCCTCTCCAAACCAGGCACTAAAACCTCTGTCTGAACTGGACATATTCTGAGTTTCAGCTTGCCAGGGGCTGATTTCTCTTTTAAAAATGCACATGACAAAACTGCCTACTGGAGGTGACAGGCTACTTCACAGGTGTCAAACAATGCACAGCCTATCACTTAAAAACTAAACTTCTTACTGACATTCTTTGGAGCATTAAGCCATTGGTGAGCAAATTACAGATTCACAAGGATGTGAATTTTGAAGAAGGAAGTGAAACACTGCATTTCCTTTCACCACACGGATCACAAAAGCTTTTAATTGTGAACTGCCCCGTGGTTTAGTGATCCAGTGGGATCCCCAGCTCCACTGAGACACCCACCCAACTCACACGCCAGCACAACCCAACAAAGTCAGTCCTCTGAGATTCTGTACCCTCAGGTTTCTCTGAAGTTCAACAGCCTCTAACCCCAGGACTGCCTTTAACTTGTGAGTTGCTTCTCCATGGAAATTCATGTCCCATACCTGCGGGGTGGTGACTATGACAGCCCCATCGATGTGGGTGGCACTGAGGTACTGCACGATGGACAGGTGCTCGTCCGACGTCCCCGGAGGTGTGTCCACGATCAGGTAATCGACCTCCCCCCAGTCCACGTCACGGAGGAACTGCTTGATCAGCCCTAAAAGAAAGGAGAAGAATGTGAAAAAAGAGGAAAAAAAGAATCTCCCTGTATTTCAGATTTTAGGGAGTAATTCTACTCCTGTAGCCCAGGCAGAAGATTCTTCTGACTTGTCCGCTTCAGGACAAAACCATGTATTTTGACAAAGCTTAAAAAATATAAATAAAAAGACATCACCTGACCTTTAACTTCACCAAATCAGCGTGTTCAACTAAAGAAATAATAAACCATTCACTCCTTTTTTCCTTATAGCTTACACTATATTTATGTTATTAAAAAAGGTCATGATATTTACATAACTGAAATCTTTTAAGTACACGAATCATTGTTGATACACTTGACACACACCATTTTTTTTTGGTCCTCTCCAGATGACTGCATCATCAGGGCTGCCAAGCAAGAACCCCACTGACATGACACCTAAGTTTTCTTCAACATACTGAAAGAGAAGTAGAGAAACAGAGCAGTGAAGAAAGAGTAAAGAAACCAACTCTGAAGCCCTATTTTATAGAAGAAGCAGCTGGAGAAGAAGACATTAATAAAATAAAGGCAGAGAACCTTATCTTCTATCACAGGGCATTAAAAACTACACTCAAACTGAAAAAATGCAGCTGTTACAGCAGTTTATGGAACCACTGGAGACAACAAAAGGATAAAACCAGCTTTCCCTCTCAGCCCAAGCTGCCTTTTTAAGAGCACACTACAAGCTATCTCTTGCAAAACTCGCCCTGCATTTTGCAAAGATTAATGAGGTTTTCCTTGTGTGCAAGGTACTTCTTGGCTGTCACAGAAAAGGTGACATACTGATTGACACAGCTGATTGATACCCAAAATAACAAAACTGAGGAACTTATATTTATATTTATTGCCCGCAGTAGGGAAATCAGTAAACAAGAGATACAGTATTACTATAATTAACAAAAGAAATTTAACACTCTGAACCTATAGAGTGTACATCCAGATTCTATAGTACCTGTAAATATATTCTATAGCTTTCTCTGTACGTTATGTAGAATCTGGATAAATATGAAATCTGGATATAAAATCTGGAAAGATAGAATCTATGGATTCTATATCCTGTATATGTATCTTGTATATCTTCTATATCTTGTATATTCTATATCTTGTATCTATAGAATCTGAATATTTAAATAATTAGAAAAAGAACTAACAGAAGTGCCTCCTGCTTCTCCCTCACTCATTTTTTAACACAGAACACAGTGCCAAACCCAAACAAACCCAATAAACTTTCTGAAACAGCTGCACCAACTCACCACTGGAGACCATCCAGATCCACTCTGATGAACCTGAAAATTGAAGTGAAACATAAAGTTATAAGAGAAATAAATACAGATGTTACACAAAACATGAACATAAGTCAAACCTGGGTAACAGCTTTCCTGCCTGCAGGGACAATCCTGCTTTATTGGGGTAGTTGAGGTAAAAACTGCAGGAGCACCAGATCTCCATCAGTAAGTGAACAATAACTGTTCAACCCTTATGCAAGTTCACCCATGACTTCGCATATTTATATAAAATACTCGAGGGCTGATAAGGCCCATCATGATAATATTACTCAGGTTTTAAGCTATCACGAGTATGTGGACGCTATGCAACGAAAGCTGTTTTGCAGAACTGCTCATCCTGAAGGCAAATGGCTCTTTTACAAAATAAATTATGCTGAACTCCTCCATCTCACCTTATTTCCCTACCCACTGCCACTTCCCAATAAACAATCCTTTATGAGCTTTCAGCCTACAGAGCCCAAAGACGTTATTGAAACAATGAGCAGAAATCCTTTAAGCAACACGTTGGAGCATTCACTCACCTGTTCTCCTTCCAGACCCATTATTTTAGGGATCGATGGCCCGCAGATATCGATGTCCAGCAGAGCAACCTGGAAAACAAACCGGCCAACGCGCCCCACTGGAAACAAGGCGGCACAGGGCCGTCCCCCGGGGCGAACTCACGCAGTGAGAACACCCTAGCGCGGTTCATGCACGAAGGCCAAGCCCTAACGAGCGGGGCACACGGCCGGTGCCCTCCCGCCAGCCCTGGGCCCCACCTGCTTGTGCTCGTCGGCCGCCAGCCCGTGCGCCAGGGCGGCGCTGAAGGTGCTCTTGCCCACGCCGCCCTTGCCGGACAGCACCAGCACCGTGTGCCGCACCGCCCGCAGCCGCGCCCGCAGCTCCGCCGCCTCGGCTGGGGGCGATACCGGGCCGTCAGAGCGGCCCCCGCACGGCCCGGAGCTCCGTCAGGGCCCTCGGACCGCCCGGAGCCCCCTCACGGCCCCCCAACAGCGCGGACCGCCCCAACTCCCTCACGGCCCCGACACTCACCCGGGTCCGGCCCGGCCGCGCCGGCCGCGCACAGCCCCTGGTTGGGGCATCCCTGGCAGGCGGCCGCGCTGCCCGCCTGGGCGCTGCCGGTCCCCGGGCACTCTGCAAGGCACAGCGAGGGCTGTGGCGCGGGTGCGGCGGGCGGGGGGCCCGTCCCGGCCGAGCCGCTCTCCCGCAGACCGCTCACCCTCGGGCCGCGCCGCGCCCGCCGCGTCCGCCATGACAGCGCGTCACCTCCGCCCGCGGGGGCGGGGCCGGCGGGGGCGGGGCCTCTGGCCGCCGGGAGCGCTCCGCCAGGGGGCGCTGCGGCGCCGTGGTGGCACCTCAGGGGGACCCGGTGACACCTTGGGGGGGATCTGGGGACATCTCTGCGGGGACCCGGTGACAGCTCGGGGGGGATCTGGTGACATCTCTGCGGGGACCCGGTGACACCTCGGGGAGGGGATCTGGTGACATCTCTGCGGGGACCCGGTGACACCTCGGGGGGGATCTGGGGACATCTCTGCGGGGACCCGGTGACACCTCGGGGGGGATCTGGGGACATCTCTGTGGGCACCCGGTGACACCTCGGGGGGGATCTGGGGACATCTCTGTGGGCACCCGGTGACACCTCGGGGGGAATCTGGTGACATCCCTGCGGGGACCCGGTGACAGCTCGGGGGGGATCTGGTGACATCTCTGCGGGGACCCGGTGACACCGCCGGGGACCTCTGCTGACACGCCCGGAGGAATCCACTGACACCACCGGGGGACTTCGGTGACACCCCTGGGGGCTCTGCTCCGGGGGACTCCGGTGACACCGCCGGAGGGATCCACTGACACCCTCTTCAGCCTCAGTGACATCCCTGGAGGGCTTCACTGACAGACACCCCCGGGGACTCTGCTCCGGGGGGCTCTGGTGACACCCCCGAGCAGCCCCGCCCCGGGCTCACCGCCCCGGGGTCTGGCTCATGTCTCCGGTACCGCAGCTACGGCAGGTCCAGCTCTGCCAGCAGCCACCGTGGAATTTCTCCTCTGGGACTGCGTTAGGCAGAATAAATGGACCATTAATTGCACGGAGCCCTCCCGGTGCCGCAGCCCGGCTGTTCCGGGGTCCCGGGGCTGAGCACGGGGGCTCTGTGCCCGCACCACGCTCGGCCGCTGGAAGCAGCCGCGCTCCAGCACTGAGCCAGCTCACAGCACTGTACAGCTGCCAAGGACAGCGTGACACAGGAATGCACTTCACTGCTGTGTTTCACAAGTTTCATACCCAGGAAATTATGTATCATTCCAGTAAAATTGCGTTCTTGCGGTATTTCGTGTCAATTCTGAGTATATTAATTCTGTATCTTGCTGATAGACAATTTCCAATAATTTAATGGGTACATTCATTTGGAAGATTATTCTGCCTTAACTTGGCCAGTCAACTTCTGAGCAATCAGATAGTCACTGTTCTTGGTGAGTAAAAAATAATGAAATCAATTAATAATAAATTAATTTTCCAAACCAAGGAAGTATGCACCAGCTTGTGATACAGGATGGCCCCTATTCCTGGTGACCTTATCCCAATTCCTGCTCCCTGCCTGTCTCTCCCCTGGCTGCCTTAGCACAGCCTTGTCCTGTCTTCCACTTGTAACATCACAGCTTAAGAACTGAAGTAGTTGCCAGTGTTGGTGATAAGTCTTGGTGCTGCTTGGGCTGGCAGTGCACCTGGCAGAGAGTTGTGTGTGTAACCTGACTCACCCAGACAGACCTGTTGGGGATACCCCACCAACATCCACCAAAAGGCAATTCCTACCTCAAAATGCTTCCAGACTAGTCCAGCACTAAACCCAAGTCCCATATTTAGTCTGAAGAGGAAAAAAATGTTCTTACAAGAGCTTTGACAACCTTTTCACCTTTCCTTCATTTTCCCACCACTATTAAAGTTCTCATGTCACGATGTTCAGAGTCCCAACCATAGGAGATGCAGCAAGAGCACGGGAACAGTTGGCACAGGAGTAAAGCTTTGGTGTCTAGAAAAATCCATCAAACAATGTGACCACTTTGCACTGGAAAAATGCACACAAAAACTGAATGACGGTCCACCTAGAAAACAAAAAACGCACCAAACCAGAGCAAAAAACAAACCTAGAAAAAAATCTGAAAATACATTTCATTAAGGTAATTGAGGAGCTTGGTCTGTTTTTTGGCCATTAATAAATAGGCTATTACCCATTTCCCATTTCAAGTGTATTTACCCCAAGGAAATGCTCATCACCCCTGGATACTTGTACAGCTCCTGAACTTCTGCTCTGTAATTTCCTTCTATGGGAAACTAATGAAAATGTTACATGGAAGTGGAGCCAAATGTTTAAGCAAATTCAAATGTCTGTGGTGGGAGGAAAACTGGCCAGGAAGACATATCAGAAACTTATACTGTACCTTGCCCATGAAAAATTTGGCTCTGTGTAAGACCACAGCCCAGTATGGCACTTTAGGTCTGTGCTTCCTGTCAAACATATGGATTAGATTCACTGATGTCTGCAGGACTTTCCACAGATTAAACTGAGGTACGTGTTCAAATATCTTTCTTTTGGGGCCAACTGTTTATTTCCTGTTCCTAAAGTTATAGAGAACGTTCCCCACAAGAAGCACCAAAAAGGGAAAGGTGAATCTCTTCCTTAGCACCCCTCTTGCTCTGAGCCAGCAGGGGCTCCTTGTGCAGGGCTCTCTGGGTGAACACCAGGCCTTGGAGTGCTCAAGCCAGGCTGAGCTCAGCCCAGGGCTCTGCCAGCACTCTTGCAATCTCATGCTCAGCAATAACTTTACCCTCCTCGGCAGCTGCTGAGAATTAGTTCCATCAGTTACTGCAGGAGGAGGGTTTTTTGTGTGTGTGAGCATTTGCAGTATCAATCTTACCCTGTTTACACATCCTTGTGTGTGGCTCCACTGCTTGTCCCTCACTGCCCTATAGTTTATTTATGTAGGTTTTAAACATCATGAGAAGATAAATTTAACTGACAGTGACCATTTCTTTAAAATTATCTCTCCTTTTTTTTCGCTGGGTAACGTCCTGCAGCTTTCTGAGACAAGATACGCTGTAACGCAGTGTGTGTATATATATATATATGTCAACAGAGATGTACAGCATGCCCTGGAGAAGGATCTTTCTGACAAAAACTCAGCCTATTTTACTGATGAGAAGTGCTTTAACCTGAGGAACACATTGGACAGCATCAACTTTTACCATGGAGTGGAAAAAGCAGCAGAGACGTGAGTACGAGTGGCTGCTGCAGCCTTCACTGTGCGTACTCCCTGCTGTAAGCAAGAGCCTGATTCAGCCCAGACCTTATCTTTGAGAAGTGATATAGAAAGAAGTGGCTTCTCTCTCCTCAGGGCCCTGTTTTTCCCTGGTGTGAGACCCTCCATCATCATCCTGGGTCCTGGTTACAGCTCTGCTGCAGTTGGCTCCTTGCCCTCAAACTCCACTGTGCAGGGTCCCCCCTTGTTTTGATTTACGCTGTTCTGTGGCTTTCAGGTTTCAAAACCACATCAAACCAAATAAAAATTCAGCTGAGGTGTGCAGGTAAGTGCAGCAAACAGCACATAAATGTTCACCAAGGACTAAATATACTGTCTGTGAAAGAGCTTGGGTTGTTGTGAAATTAGTCCATTTGGCATAGCTTTAGTGTTATAGACTGAAAGAAAATTACTGAACTGAAATGTCCCAATTGTAGGCAGTTTTCAAACTGTTTATTAGCAGTGTCCTCATCAAGCCCTGCATCCAATCCAAGTGCAATAGCAGCAGCAGAGCATCTTGCAATAGAGGGCAGTGTTTTTGTGCTAATGACTTGTCAGTTCCTTTATCATTAACATAGCAGTGCTTGAATGGTGAATGTACTTCACAATCTCAAATGATAACGACTCTGTCTTGTTGGAAGGAGAAAAAAAAAAAATCAGTATTATTTGTTTACTTATGCTCTGCTTTTCATTAAAAGATCACCTCATTCACTACTGAAACGAGGGCATATCCGAAGGAAACTTGGCAGGCATTCTGCTGACTCCAGTAACACTACCTACTTTTAGGATTAGCAATGAATAAAATTATTCTTGTCAGCTCTAGTAAAAAGCAGGTTCATGTGGATAAGTTCTGCAGCCCTTTTCCTTTCTCACCATCCATTATCCAAAGAAACTACATTCTTCACTAATGTTTTCCTGAAACCACTTGGCAGTCTGAGACATACCTGCAGCACTCAGAAGCAGAGCAGGTGTTTTCTGCCTCAATAGACCCAGATGGATAAATTACAACCTGAAAAAGCAATGTTAAAGAACAGATTAAGTACTAAGTATTTCAGATAGTCAAGATGGAAACCCACTTGGAAATTTAATTTTCTGATGAGAAGATGAATTAATCCATCAGATTGTAGAGCAGGAAAAAAATCCCAAAGCAATTATCCTGCAGAAAATACACCAAGATTGTCTGGATCAGTAGCTGTAAGCACAGCCAGCTCAGGTTCTGTAGACTGACTTATGTACTTTACTATCAGGTTGGTTGCCTGAAACTTTTCAGGGCAGCTGCCTAAATAAGTGTGCAGCACTAAGGAATTCCAAATCATTTAGGAAGATAGGTACTTCAGTTTGGAGACAGAGGAATACCCTATGAAAAACTGAAGAAAGGTTACTGAGAAAACAAGCACTGATAAAACCAAAATTAACCTTTTCTTTTTGCATCCCTTAATATTTACTCCCAGGGTTCAATTAAAATGTAGAGTAAATGTGAAAACCAAAATATAGTGATATATCCCTGCAGAGTTTAGCATACAGGCAAAATTCTTAGAAAAAAAGTTTTGTGTTGGAAAGAAGTTTAAATGCAGACAGAAGTTTGTGTCAGCCTTTCAATTTGGTAAGTAAAATATCTGTACTTTTCATAGAACACACTAAATACTTGGATGAAGAGAGGAGTGATCTAGCAGGCTAAGCAAAGCATTAAAGAAAGTGATGAATTTAACTCCAAAGACAGTAGTTTACACTGCAGCAGCAGTTTTGAAGCCAGAGGCTCAGGCTGCAAGTTATGTTAAATTCCTTACAAGTGTTTCAGTTCCTGCAACAAGTTCCTGGGCTAAATTCAGTGGAGACAATATCAGGTGCTCTCAACATGCAGGGGCCAACTCTGTCCTGCCCTGAAAGGATGCAGAGGCTGGACTGGAGTGCACATCTGAGGAGCTATGGAATCATTTATCCAGCATTAACTTAGCCTTTAATAATCATGTTGCTGAAGTATCTGATGCAAAGAACAAACTCCAAGCACAACTGGCCAAGGTGAGATTCACTAAGAGTTGGCAGCTGCATATTATTATACCCAAAAGGCATAGAAATGTTCTCTGGAGTTTACATCCACCCTGAATAAGCACCTCCTCAAAGGATAGACCTGTATTACCTTTCCTGGAGCTGCACTTGACTCACACACGGCCTGAGTTTGCTCACAGACAGATGACAAAGTTTCACAGGAAACCTTAATCACACACTGATTATGTTCATTTGCAACTTACATGTTTAAAGTGGGGAAAGACGTCTTAGACAGTATGTTTTTGATTTTACATTAATTGGTGATACTCCCTGTCCATGTTCTGATACAGAAATAGTACACTAAATTTTATTTTATTTTTAAACAGTGAATGAACTTTGGAAAGTGTGCAAATAAAAAGGCCCAGAAACAGCACATTTATCTGTTTTAGAGGAAGAAGATGATTAAGTTTTTGCACTTTTATTTTGAAGAAGCCAGGGGAGAGCCCTAAATTAACTAAAATTTAGAAGTATTTACATACAGAATGTCATTAGTCTGTCCTTGACACCTAATTTCCAAGTTTTCCTTCCCTTTTCATAAATACATTTCCATATCTTTGGCCTGAATGTTGGCTTGGTTCTGGTGAGAAACAATCTCTTATTTCCAAGTGGGTCACAGTAAACTTTTCAAACATTTGTTCTGCCTTTGTCTTCCTATTATACAAGGCAGAAATGGCTCAGAAGAAGACAGACCTGTATCAGTCTCTGTCTGTACTGCCTTTTCAGCAAGTTTTCACTAAGTCACAAGTGTAAGTGTATTAGTTGAGTTTTGAAATATATATTCTGAAGTTGACCTGAAGGTTAACTTTATACTGACAGATAAAATCTTGTTAAGCAACAAGACTCACTGTCTTACTTTCATATGGCTTCAGTCAGAGTTCTACTGTAAGGTCTTTAAGTTCTTCCAGTAAGATTCTTTCTCTTATAGAGCAGGCTCACATTTACTCATTTTTTTCAATGCACATTTGGAAACAATAGAGTTTTCCTGCCATTCTACTTGTCATAAGTAGTTTAAGATGTTTTCAGTTTATTTTTAGGGACTCCTAGGAAAGTGCAAACTAACCAGCTAAATAAGTGTAAGGTCACAGCACAGCACTTAAATATGTTTATTTGGGTTTTTCTTTCCTCCAATGCCTACAAAACATGAAAGATGTAGTTTTTTGTGTATTTTAAGTTGTATATGGTCTGGCCAACCACAGCACCTTATCCCTAAATTGGCCATCCATCTTAGTTTCTCATGGATTTACAGGTAAGAACATTTGCTTCACATTTTCCATTGGTGTTTTCTACTGCTTTTAAGTGCCCTTTTTATAAAATAACTTATGGCCTAAGGTAGCACAGGGTGCCCATATGGGATCACAAAGTGCACTGTGAGATACTGACACATGAGCAGGGGATTTGTCGTGGAGTCCAGCTGATAGTGGGACATAACTGCTGACAACTGGATTATAATGGAAAAAACAAGAGTTATGTCCCTATGCTGTCACACCATTAAATAGCAATAATAAGCTACCTGGAGAAACTTGAGTATTTGTACAAGGAATAATTAATTTGTGTGGTATACATAAAAAAATCAAAGAAGATTGAATTCTCTGAACTAATGCTGCTGTTTCTGCTGAGTTACCAGTTAGCACACACATAGCAGAGATACTTTACTCATCACAAACTCCATAGTAATGTAGTTACATCAGGATAACGAAATGCTGGAGGGGAAGCAAACAGCATGTGCTGGTGAGGAGGAATTCAGGCTGGTGAGTGTTGGCAAAGGAAAGGAAAATACAAGAGGTTCACTGAGCAAAAACATTGCTGGTTAAGCTCTGGGTGAAGTTATAGGGTAGAAGTGCTGTTAATTCTCACTCCTGACCTCAGAGGAACCAGAGGAAGGAGAAGGCAAGGGAGGGCAGGAGTATGGATGAGTGTCCATCTAACAGGTATCTATCAGTAAGCCTTTCTTCTTTCTCCACTCTGTAATAATTAGAGAAAAAAACATTGCTGGGTTATGCTTTAATACAACAGCCATTGGCTTAATTCTTAAATCCTACCAGAAATCTGTTCTTCCACTGGGGTGTGATTATAGTCAATGCAGCTACTACAGCTCCTGCTCCCTTCTCATCATATAGCAATGAGACAATGGGTGCCACGATTTTGGGGTTTGTGTTTAAAAAATATCAATCTTTTGGTTTTGCACTGACTTCCTCAAGCAGTGAATGACACTCTCCGAGACATCCTTCTTTCTGACAAACTATTTTCCTAGCTAAGCAGGGTAGCTCTCATAAAATGAGAGAAAAATGTCAGGAAAATTAACATAGAAATGATTTGCTATCCTGAAAGCAGGAAAAGCTGTTATTTTAATGAGGTCTGGAGCACATTTTGGAATGAAAAACACTTTTCTGATTTGTGAAACAGCAAAATCTTTTCCAGATCAAAACTAACCCCAAAACAACATACAGGGAACCTCCTGCAACCATTTGTTTCTAAAAATCAGTACTCTTAAAGGGGAAAGAGTAAAAAACTACATGAAAGAGTAAATTATGGGAATATGGTGATGATCTAAAAATGACCTTATGTTGAAATGGCACGTTTTCTTCGGTTTATATCCCTGGCACACAGAAGCCTATGATTAATTTATCTTACTTGATTCTAGGCTTAATCTTGGTCATAATAATGTGAGTTCATCCAGAATTTGGATAGTGGAACACTGGAACTATGAGGTGCTGGAGGCAGAAGCCCAGAAGCCCCAGTGAGGTATTTGGCAAGGGTTAGATCACAAGCCAAAGAAGGTATTACAGCTCCACTGTATTTCATCACCACTGGGCTCACAGACAGATATCTGTGGTTATTTGGGGATGCAAATATTCTGAGGAGTCTGAATCCCAACATATGACTCTGGTCAGGCTCAGAGCTGCTTTAGGTACACATCTTTAGTCTGGTGAACAGAAAATACAGTGTACACAGCTCAGTGTAGAAGAGGGTGCCTCAAGAAACAGTCTGTGCCAAAAGACGTTATTGTAAATATATTTTACATTTGGTGTAAAAGGACACGAAACTTTAGGAAAAGGAGGAAAACCTTCAATTGTGGTGCCTGCTCCCTTTAATACGTTTGTGTCTCTTTTCCATAAAGTGAATATTAACATAAATAGTTACCTTGGCTTCAGTCTCCTGGAAATAGCCAATAGGGCAGGGTGTTTATGTACATTAGCTCTGGGAATCAGTCAGACCAGACAGCAAGGGACATGCTTACATAGTCCAGTATTTACACCCTATCTAAACAGAAGATCGTCCCTGCCAGCTCCAACACCTGCTCAGAAGTGTTCCTGTGCCTGGGGGCACAGTGCCCAGCACCACCCTCCCTGCAAGCCCTGCTGTTCCCCAGGGACTGGAAGGATGCTAGAAAAACAGGTACATGTTTAGTAAAGCCATGAAAAAGCAACCACCCACTCCAATAAACAAGTCACTGTGGTTCTGAGTATTTCCACTCAATTCACTGGCAGTGTGTGCTTTTAGAAACAGCTCCATTTTGTTGGGGAATTTTTACCCCTGGGGTGTGAAAAGGCAATATGTTATATCAATGTAGGAGGGAAAATAACTCTCACTTTCCTTTCTGCCTGGTGTATTTTTACTCTTTACCTGAAGAACCTACAGTCTTTTGTTTTAGTAAGTTACTACCTCAGAGTCTACATCCTTCCCACATTATTTTTATTAAATCGATTTATAAATTTAAGGTCAAAAACTTTCTTGTCTTAGCAACTATTGAGTGAGCTTATATGGTGCCTAGAAGAATTGCATACATTTTATATTTACACAACTTTCTTCTAATTCAAGGGAGAGCCTACTTAATTTTACAACTAACATTCAACAAAGAAGGAAAGTCAGGAAAACCTCAGTGGCAATAATAGCAGAAACTGCCTCCCAGCCTCAAACTTCTTATCTAAGGTCTGAAAGGAGCCCTCCTACGGCTTTTGCATAGGACATAACCTGTTCCTCCAAATGGGAATAAAGAAATACCAAAATTCCATGGGAGGTGCCCACGCAAGGAGCACAGAGAGGAGCAGCAGCGTCGGGAGCTGTGGGAGGACATGGTATAGGAGAGGGAATACTTTCCCTCTGGCACTTGTCCCACAAATCCTTTCATCTCAGACATCAATCTATCCTCACATTTTTAAACATATTTTTGTTGATTTTGTTTTTTCCTCTTTCTCTTTTGATGCTTTAAAATCTCAGTTATTTACAGTTTCTCATGCCCGTTCATGGTGCCCGTGAGTACAGTTAATCTCACAATCTAATATTAGAACTTGTTTGAGAGTAACCTTTTCGGGTGATTAGTGAAGGGTGACTCAGAAGTGGTTGGGAAGGTGTGTGCTGCTTGGTGGGGACAGCTAAAAATTTTCTGGAAAAACCTGTTTGAAGGAGGAAATAGTTATTTAGGAATAGACTTTTGCCTCCAAACCAAGGGAAATTACAGATATGAAGTTAAGGCAGTCATTTGAAGGCAAAACCAGATTTATCGCTCTCCTTATCTCATGGTTGCCTTACCTCATAGGGTCAAAAAGACTTGCACAGAGTCCATCAGAGTATGAACTATGGGCAAGAGGAGAAACAAGAACGTGTCTATGACATGACAGTAAAAACTGTCAGGTCCAAATTAATTTCAGATTGAAGATCTGGGTTATGCTTGTAATCCAAATATTGCAAGATAGCATAGTTTTACTTTGAAACAATGTGGCATATATAAAAAAATTAATTGTGAAATCAGTCATGAGGACACTATTCAGTTAAGTATAACTTGAACAAATGTTAACTTTTACACTATAATTTAGGTGAAATGTGGAAACATGGATGAAAAGGGTTTAGAAAAATCAACTGAG
This sequence comes from Lepidothrix coronata, assembly GCF_001604755.1. Lineage (NCBI taxonomy): Eukaryota > Metazoa > Chordata > Aves > Passeriformes > Pipridae > Lepidothrix > Lepidothrix coronata. Next base: position 6,236,086 of record NW_016690204.1, on the reverse strand, counting down.
AGGCAAAATATGAAAGAAGTTTACGAAATGAGGAGGCACAAGTATGTTCCTCCCACCACATTACTGCTGTTTTTGCTGCTGCTTTTTGCATCCAGATAGCAACCACTGAGTTAGCTTAACCTCAGAAACAACAAAGAAACAAGGTCAGGCTGCAGCATTTTAAAAATGCTTATGTTGTACCTAAGACTACCCTGAGTACATGATGAAACATGTGGGACTACTCTCGGTCCAGCTAATCCAGCCTACAGAAACCATGGCCTTGGTAAAATGTGTGGCAGGAGCAGTTTTGTCCATGCTCACAGGAATGCTGTGCACAAAACTTTACTCATGTCCTGGAAGGGGAAAGTTTCCGGATGTGCAGCTGCCGGTGCCCCACCAGGCTCTCCTAGGAACACGCTGCTCAGCATTTGTTGTTTTTGCTTCCTGCCTTTGGAGGTCATCCAGGAATGACGTGGGCTGGAGCAGCTCAGTCTGGTGATCCTCCCCACCAATCCCTTCATGTACAGCACATTCTTTAAACCATTCCATCCAATGTGTGGCCGGAGTGAGTAATCGAAAACTGTTTGCACAAAGCTCCTGTGATGCACTGGAGGTGGTTCCCCTGAGGCCATTTTTCTTTGTATGGCTTAAATGCCAGTGACTTTTTTTGAAAAAAAAAAAAAAAAAAAAAAATTTGAGAACACACAAGGAACCTAAACCACATCCACCTACATGCAGCCCAGCAAGGCTGAAAGATGGATGTATAATTGCACATTTGAATTTTGAGTTCACAGGCAGGCTTAAACAATATATTTTTTAGTGAATGAATGAATGAGGGGTTTGCTCAGTAGCACTAATCAGCTGCCCTCGTGTTTAATATGCTTGCAGACATTTTCTTGCAGAAAACATTAATTTCCTCCTCTTCTTGAATCATATTAGAACAATTAAAAGTAATTCAGTGTAAGACAGCCTGCAACGTAATACAATTCACCAAATAAATGAAAATAATAGAATCCTACCATCACAGTACCAGCACAGTGACTGCATGACACACTTACTGTAATACTTGCACCTGTGTGAGCTGTGGCACTGCTCTGGCAGCTGGTTTCACTGTCATGCTTCACTGCCAACCAAGTGCTCTAGACTGCTTTAATTGTATTGTTTCTTTGATAGACTTGCCCCACAAAGTTGAATCACCATTTCCAACTGCTGCTCAAGAAAGTGTTACTACCAATAAAGACCAAAGTCTGAACCACAAAGGTCCTACCCAGGATCTGGACCAAGAGAAATCTTCTACTCCACCAGAAGTAGAAAACATGTAATCCACTCAATGCTTTCTGAAACTGAGACATGACTGTGCCCAGTCGTGAACAGTGAACAGTGGGAGCAATGGATGGGACTGACAGGGTTGTAAACCTGTCCCCAAGTCACA
>NW_016690204.1:6114824-6234449 GCF_001604755.1 Lepidothrix coronata | reverse complement strand
AGTCACATCTGCTTCATCACCAGCACTGCCCAGGAGCTGGACTTCACCTTTGCCACCTCCAGATGAACACACAACATAAAACAATAAAGTTCTGACAACAGTGCAAGCTACTCAAAGTCTGCTTCTGAGCAGCGGAAGACCCAAATCCTTGGTGCTTTCAGGGAAAAGGAAGGATGTGGGCTTGATACATAATGAAGATATTTAATGTCATTAAGTCTCTTTCTGTAACCAGTAAAACTGGAGACAAGATGTAAAATGATGTATCCAACAATGCACTCACCATAAGTAGTTCTGCTGCAAAACAAGTAGCTACCAAAATGCACTGAATTACCTACATAAATATTTCCTCTAAATCACAGCTAGCTTACAGTGAGTATCTAATTAAGAAGGAACCACTGCAGAATTAAATTACAGGGGGAAATTTACTGCTCTTACCTTTACTTTCTTCCATACTGAGTTCCCTTCATAACAAACCAGATTTTTTTTCTCTTCAATCTGTAATAAGTAAAGGCTCCTTTTTGGGTGAAGATGCTCTCAAGCTGGCTAGGTCTTGAGAAACTACCTGTGAGGGCTCAGTTCAACATGGAGAAGTGGCTCAAAATGTTCAGTCATGTTCACATGCTGCTGCTTTGGGGTCAAAAGTGATTCATCCACTGCAAATCTGCTTTGGGGTCCAAAGTGATTCATCCACTGCAAATCTGCTTTGGGGTCCAAAGTGATTCATCCACTGCAAATCTGCTTTGCTGTAAGGGTTGAGCAGGTTTGGACAGTGTTAGCCAGGAGATCTTCCACATTGCTCCATGTACAGTGTCAACAAGCCCTTAAGGATCTGGACTGGGATGCAGGTTCTTGGCATCCTTACCTCTTTGGGTTTTGTCCATAAACAACATTTCAGCAGCAGGAACTATTTCAATTTTCAAACCACACACATCATCAGCAAATCTGATACAACTTAGTGTGTAGACAAGATCTAAATGGCACCATAATTTAAATCACATTATGCCATTTTTAGTGGTTGTTGAAATTCAAGTTGCATTGATTTTAGTGGACTGGCTGAGAAACTATGTTAGTTCAATTTGTCCTCTTCCACTCTAAAACTGTCTACAGGAAAAGCTTAAAAAGATTTTCCACACTGAATCTGGATAAATGAGAGTAACATAATAATCATTTGGTTAGGAAATATAAACAATTTCCCTCTTCTTTCTTTTTGAAGACTGAACAAAACTTTTGCCTTGCAATTTCTCTCTCCTTTTTCCCATACACAAATTAAAACATACAAGAAGCACTAGAGGATTCTCAGGGATAACATGATTATATGATAACATGCACTGCAACTGAAAACTGTGCTATACTCATTCCATGGGTCACTCCTTTTTGGTGATGTTTACTCCTTATCTTCTCCATTTACAGAAAATAACTCTTCAAAGGAAGTTAGTCTTCCCTCTACAGCTCCCATGGAAGTTTTCAAAACTTTGAGAATTTAGTTTCAGTAGGGAAATACGATCTGTGTTCACATGTTCTTGCAGCAAATGTCCCCAAAATACTTGGAGTATGAAACCATTTCTAAGGGGACATACTTGATTTTGAATTTTTATAAGGCAAAAGGAACTAAGAATTGAATGAAGGTTTAAATGAAAAGGATAGTTTATTGGAATTTACCTCTGCAAAATGTTCACAGATGAAGCAGCAGGTTTTTTCACTTAGAATAAAAAATAGACAGCGAAGCAAAATGGAAAGAGATCCCTGTACAGTTATAAACACTGCCTCTATGAAAATGGCTTTATCACAAAAGCATGGTTGTAATTGTCCCACTGCTATAATTCACTGCTTCTCTTCTGGTTGTCATAAACTTATATTCCAATTTGCCTATAAATGTCATAATTTTATAATATGAAAGAAATGGTGCATTTCTTAGTGGAAGTTGTTCACCTGTTTTCCAGGAACAACTTCATTAAATGCTTTCATGTGTTGTATGAGTGCAAGGCCTCCTTCTGGCTCTCCTGAGAGATTTATGTCCTTTTAGAGAAATGGCAAGATCAAGCCAATGTTACACAAATCAATCTGATTGATGTGAGATTATAGTAAACTCCTCCCCTAAATTGACCAAAATGACATTACAGAATGGGAACAGTTCCAACAGGAGTATTTAAAAGCAGGGGTGAGTTCTGACCTTATATGTGTGTGAGGTTTACACAAACATTCTGCTTTGTTCAGATGCTTCAGGAAATCTTCCAGACAGAAGCTACAATCATGTTACTGGAGAGATCCTAAAGACAAAGGAGAACCCACTGGAAGTGACTCAGACCTGCCTGCAGGGAAGAATGAAATGACCCAATAATGGACTTTGCTGTGATGCATCTCAGTTTCAGTAAGGAAAGGCCAGACTGCTCCATCTCTTCCTTCATCAGCCACTCAAGAACAGGGAATTCAGTGACAGTGTGAATCAGTCTAATGAGATTAGTGTTGCATTCACCACACTGGGATTCAATTCCGGGAGAAAAAAAAGTAAAATCCAAGCAGCTGCATTGAAATAATGAGCCAAAACATCAACATGAGTAGTTGCCTTTAGAACTCCAATGTGTGTAGTTATCTTTAGAATCCCTCTGCCAGGACAGTTAAGAGTTCAATTGCTTGTTGGTGGTTGATTTCTTTTGGGATTCAGTTAGGACGTAGGAACTGATTTTAATTCCATCCTACAGGAAACAAGATTTCACTTTGGGAGATACCTATTTTAGGAACATCTGAGACAAAAGTCTGTCTTATGACACAAAAAAACCCTATCTGATCGTCAGGCTCCTTAAAAAGTTAATTGCAAACAGGAATGAGGCAGCATGTCTTACTGGCTCAACTAATTTCCAACTATATGGTGGCTCCAGTACAGTCTTGGTACAGATTAGCTCATTTGGCATATATTTTGGCTATAAAGTGGGGGGGCTTTGTTGGCATCAGCTTGGTGATCCCTGTGCTGTGATCCCCTGTGTCTTTCTGGATAGATGGGAAGATGTCTGAGATATGAGTCAGCCTTCCCTAATGACTGAAGGGTCTTCTGAATTTTAATCGCATTTATCTCCCTCCAATCCAGTCAGAACATGTCAGTGTTCCAAAAGAGCACTGTCAAGTATATCTTCTTTAAAATACTGTTGTCAAATTGTTCTGTGGGGGTTTACCCAAGAAATTCTTCTCACAGCTGGAGTGAATTTCAGTCTAGTAAAAGAATTTTGCATATTTTAATGAAAAGTAGAAAATTATTCCCTTTTCATTTTTGTATCTAGTAAAACCCTACTATACACAACAGCTTCACATACAATGAGATTAATGAAGTACATAATACTTCAACTGAGTATATTATTTTTACTAAACTGTTTTATCAGCTCAAAAAGTTTTTATTCAAACAAGGAAGTGGCAATAAATCATAGTTTATTGTACTGGCATCTTTTCACTTTTTCTAACTCCTTAAACCATAAATGTACAATGTAATATATCTCTGTTTTTAGCCTCATACCTCCTTAATAGGATCCTGACATTTCCTTTGGTGCATCCATATATTAGATTTCTTCAACTTCATGCTCTGCTCTCCACATCTATTCTGTCACAAAACATTGGTTTGGATCCAAGTTCTTTTATACCCAATTGGATAGTTTTATTCACGTGGTTTTTCATATCACATAAATCAGGCCTGTTCCAGACACAGGAGTTCAGCTGCAAGAAACCAGAAGAAGCTTCTGATTACACTGTAGCATTCACTTAGCAGCTACATTTATTATGGGAGCAGATAATTTGTCACTTCTGTTACTGCCACACCATCAATTAGGCAGGCATGTAAGACAGTATAATAATTTTATTAAAATCCCCCAACAAATTGAACAAAGCAAGATGGCCTTAAATATTAATACACAACTTTCAGACTCACTCTGAGTTTTGTGCTCTGCATCCTCCCTAAAGATCTCTTCCACAAAACTACAGCATTAGGATTGATATCAGTCCTGTCAGCAGGATTGCAGGCATCCAAGGTACAAAGCATGTTTCATTTAGCATCAAAAATGCAGACTGCCACATTATCCCTTTTTCTTCCCACAGCTGCCAGTCATGCTGTTGATGTTCCAAAGGGTCCTGTCTAAAAACAATTTGGAAGCTTCATTTGAAGTCTCTTGAACACCAGAATGTCTTTGAATTTTTCTTCAATTAGAGTGAAAGGACATTACCATGACATACTTAAAGCCCAGAAGTACACGGGGGTTCTGAATCAAGCTAACTCCTGGTAGCTCTGAAGTGAGAGCTTCATAGACTGTCACACAGATATTCAGAAGTATTTTAGGCTTAACATACATGCAAGTTTTCTGTCAGTCTAATATGATTTCCACTATTTTTACCCAAATGTTTTTACAAGTACAATGTTTACTAGATGTAGTTATCTTGACAGGTAATTAGCATATCCTGTTCTCCTTCCTCCAATGCATATAAATTTTACCCTACCACAGCTCCCTAATCCAGACCAAGTTATGTTGGATGCTGTGGCTGATTAAAATTAATAAATGGTTTGTTCATCAGAACTGCAATTAGAAATAGAAATTCTGACAGGGATTTTGAAATTTGGACAGTTTTTTTCCAGCACAATTTTGCTTGAGCTCACGTCTCAAATAAAATGCATTTTTTTACAGAAAAAATCCTATCTGAGAAAGTAAAATCATTTGCTACTTCACTTTTAAAAGATTTTTTGCTTTTAAATAATTTAAGTGTATTTCTCTCATCTGGTTTAAAGGAAGAAGAATTCAGCCCAATAGCTCAGCTGCAATAGAGAAAGAAAACATCAAATGAACCACTTCTTTGTAACATGTAAATGTTATCTGAGTTGCTGTTTATTTAAAAGGAAGTGCTGATGTTGGCATTTGTTCCCTGTGTGTGCTGCCAACTTTGTAGTTGCAGGGATTAGACAGAAAACAAATTAATAAAGTCTAGTTTTTCTGTGCTTAAAAAATTGGGACTATCCTAAGATGAGTTAAATAGTCTCTGGAAAAATCTATCTTTCTTACAGCCCATAGTGCATGGAGCAGTTTAGCAGCTCAGTGGCTACATAAGATTTGCCTCATGTCCATTGACAAGCCATGGGAAGCAGCATGGCCAATATCAGCTCACAGAACATCTTGATTTCAGAGCCCCACATTCAGTGGTTGTTCTGGCAAAGTGGTTCTGATTAATGTGCTTCTGTGCCAAATCTGGACCATTTAGCACATCCTGCCTTACAAGTCTAAGTATCACGAATTACCCCAACACTCTCTAGTAACATCCATCCCAAATGGATTCTACAGGACCATATTCAAGTGTTCAACACAGTCATGATGCTCCCAGAGAGGCTGCACAAACGAGAGGCTGCAAGTGAATACAGCAATTGGATATATCAGAGGGGCTTAATCCACTGTTGAAGGTCAACACAAGCAAGAAAGCATCACTCCTTACAGGTGCTTTGCAAGCTAGTTTGGCAAATAGGTTTCATACTGATTCAGTCCAAGACAGCTGTACAAACCCTGCCTGAAAGTGTGACCTGTCCACTTTAAAAACAGGAATGGGGTGAGGGACAGCTGAAGTTATGTGAGCAACCTGTCCCCTTCTCTTTTTAAGGGCCACTGAAGTTTCCACTATAGATAACATCATACAGGCCTTCAAGTGTGCCTGCAAGAAGCACATGACACTCTGCAGATACTGGTCCTCCACAAATCAGTGCCAGAAGACAGCATTTCTGTGAAGGCAAACTCCCTCTTCATTCTCAAGAAGTGTACAGGAACACGATGTTCTTAAAGTGCTCTGAAATTGTCCATCAGTCTGTAATCAAGACTGCTCAGGTTTCTAGCTCTCAGTGGGGCACTACCTTGTGGGATGGACAGGAGAAGGATTGCATAGGCTTTGAGATCTGACTTTTCTGGATGACAGTTGAAACATATTAACAGTGCAGTAATCCTGGTAAAGGATTAGAGGAAGAACTAATGGTAAAGCAGCACAGTTGTTTTGGACAAAACGGAATAATAAAGTTCTACTGTTATTTGTATTTCTTCCTGGATTTACTCACACTAATTTACAGAGTAAGCAGCAAACTACAGTTCCAATAACTGAGCTGTTCCCTGCCACCTCAGGGTCCTCTCTACAGGGCAGCTCTAGGAACACACAAAACGCATTTTACACTGAACAGAAGCCAAATCCGAAACAATGTTAGATCTGAAAGGCTCCTGAACAAATTGGCTCTGTTCCTTCCCCTTTGTTTTGTGTGGGTGGTGGCCTAATGTAGCTACCAACACAAGTACCCTTGCAGAGCACACCCGCCGGGGCTGTCACGGTGGGTTGTGGCCCAGACATCCCTCACACAGCTTCTCTCCTTCAGGTAAAAAAGTAATATCTCCTGGCTGTTGTGTCAAACCATTCACACAGATAAGGTCTCTAAAGATTTTAAGTAACGGGAAACCATTTTGGAACACGAGATTGGGAAGTGACATCCAAGCCTGTTTCTGACACTTGTTAAACCCGTGTCACACTGACTGCTCTGCACCTGGATTTTCCTCAGGATGATGCCACGGTCATGAGGTAGATGCCTCTGGAGAGGGCAGGCTGCTCCATCCAGCAGGCTAATGCCAAATGGTGGCTTTGTGGCATGATTTTTTCTGAACCCAGGGAAAGTCCCAGAAATATCTGAGTTTTATATTGCACTATATGACTGCAGAGCAGTTCAAGGGGTCCTGGTGGTGTTGCTGGAGACAGGAGGAGCTCTGTTCCTGCAGACTTCACAGTAATCTGGTTTCAATTAATATCATACCTCGGTGTTTCTTACTCAGAAACACATCACAATAACTTTCTATCACAGAACCCTCCCTGGGACATGACTTTAGGTGGGAGGAGTGAGGAATCTCACTGTTTTGTTTCCCAGCAGGGAAGACTGTTACCACTGGTAACATTTTTCTCCCTCTCTATGCCTTTGTATGGAGACAAGGGAGATTTTATCACTTGCTTCTGTTACTACCAAACCCTGGAATAAAGCACTTTATTTGCATTTCGTATACTATTTTTACAGTGTATGAAGAATAATATTTGTGTTGAGCTGTTAAATATTGACAATAGTCCCACCCTATTTATCAAATACTGACAGCTGACCAAGCAAAGGAGTAAAAGTTATTTGGAAATTTGGATCTTCTTGAAGCCTTTAAATATATTTCTAGAAGTTGGAGGCTTTCCCAGTTCACACAGCTACTCTAATAGCTAGACATACTTGCTCCCTTCCTTATGCCAAGAAGTCAATTAAGAAATATATAGCAAAAGGGAGGCACTTCTAAGGGAACTCATTTTTTTTACTGGTTCTTAACAGAAGAAAAAAAATAAAATAAAAAAATCTTTGTCTGAAAACAATTAACATTAAAATTAAAAGCCAACCTGAATCAAAGCCTTGAATTTGAAAATTTGGGGGCTTCAAGATGGAGATGGTAGGGCTGAACAATAATTCTGAACATTACAAATTCCAGCTCCTTCTGACAGTGCCTTTGTTCAGAGGTTTTCTCTCTTAAGACCCCAATTCTGCTTTTGGGTGGAGCACTCACTTGGTACATTGTCAGTACAAACAACACTGAATTTGTCTGCACAGTGTGAACTCCATCTCGGAGTGACTGCCTGAACCCAGGGATCCACGGCAGAGCTGTTCTTTGAGAGCATCCTTTTCCATGAGTACAGTAATTCCCAGAGATTCATCTGCCATCAGCAAGAACAAATCTTTACTGAGTGCTGCAAAAATAACAACACTTTACAAAAATCATCTTCTTCTCTAACTGACCAGAAGATATTAAGTGTATTATCCTAGTGGAAAAAAAACTCTCAGTGATAAAAGTGCTCTTGTCTTTTATTATGGTGTAAACAAATTCACACTCAGCCTCCAGAATGCAGTTAATCCCAATTGTGATGGGAATACGTCAGAGGAAACACATTTCTAAAAATCATAAAGATACTCACACAGATAAACCTGAGAATCTCTTACAAAAGCCCCCAAGAGAATATAACATTCTTTCAGGTTATTTTTTCCATACATCTCTCTTCCTGGGAACTAGATCATTAATTATTGTACTCATATGCAGCCACAGACATCAAGAAGCCACATCTACTCTATTTCCATGTATAAACCCAGAAATTTAATGTGCAGTTCCATAACACTTAAAAGATAAGATCTGTTTTATAGCAAATAGAGTAACGTAGAGAAGACCAAAACCTGTCCCTGCCTGTTTCAAACAATGAGATAATTTTAGCTCCAGACAAGCCATTTCCTAACATTATCTAAACTATAGCTCATAAAAGTTTATGGACTCAAATTCCAAATAGAGTGAGAAAACAATGGATCTCAGTATCTTCACTAATGATAATAGCAGTTGGGTGCCATAAGGCTATTGCTCACAGTGAAATTTTACAGTAGTTTATTTTACCCAAATCTATCAGTGGTTTATTCCTTTTTAAAAAGAAATTTAAAATCACAGAATTTGTAGAGATGGTGTGCTTAGTCAATATATGTGATGATGCTCATGTTACATATACAGCCTTTCAGCTGGGTAAGACCTGGCATGTCCTTTCAGCACAGGTATTAAGGTGTGAATAACAGGAGACAAGGAATATTAACCATGGAGACAAAAGAGTGCTGTTTGGGATTTTTCATTTTAACTACCATTACAGTTTGGCAATACAGTTGCACAATTGCACTTTTTCATAACATTGCTGTATTTTAATTTTATTAAGGGGTATGGCATGAGAGGTACCTTTCAACATCTGCTTTTCCCCCCCTCCCTTTCCTAATGGTGCATTTTGGCATTTCCAGTTTTAACAGAAATGCAGGAATGCCCAGTTCTGTATTTAATTACAGCACATGCAGGCCCAGTGATGTAATAAGAAATCTCAAATCAAATGAAGAACACATACCAACAGTTGGGTAAGTAGCTACTGTCTTGGGTAAGTTTATGTGCTGACTTAGACCTCTGGAATATTCAATCTGAAGAGAAGGAGTCAGACCTTTAGGTCAAACCTTTGATAACCCTCACAGTAAAAGTGTTTTTTTTTCTCAAGAGTAAATAGAATTTCCTGTATTCTCACCCAATCCCCCTCTACCAAGCCTAGGTCTTCCTTGTTCCAGACTTTTCCACTGGTCTCAAGGACCAGGTATTTCTGAGGCCATATCTTACCAGTAAAGGTTGAAGAAAGCACTGACTATGCCAGCCTTTTCCACGTTGCTCTTGCTGAGTCCCCTGCCCAATTCCCTGAGTGGGTCCACATGTCCCTAGTCTTCCTTTTGTTGCCAACACATGTGTAGATGCCTTTCTTGTAGCTCTTCATGGCCCTTGCAAGATTTTGGCTTTCCTGACCATCCCCCTATGCTTGGACACTAACTCTGTACACCTCCTGGGTGACCTGACACTGCTTCCACCTCTTGTGGAAGCATCTTTTTCATGTCTGAGCTTTGTCAGCAACTCTTTGTTTATCTGTGCAGGCCTCCTGCTACTTTTTAGGTTTATTTCCTGCCCATTTTAATGGACCCTTCTCAAGCTCAGAGGAGGTAATCCTCAAAAAATCAGTAAGATTTCAGTGCCCCCTCTTCTCTCCTGGACTGTATCCCATGACATCCCTGAACAGGCCAAAACCTGCTCTCCTGAAGCCCAGGGTTGTGATCCAACTATTTGCCTTTTTTTTTTTTTTCTTTCAGAGCCGCATCTTCAGAATTATGTCCCTTAAAAGAAGGAAATAAAAAATCCACAACCTGGATATCTTATTTCCCATCTCTGAAATTACACATAAGCAGAAGTTAGCCTTCTCCTGATGACAGTACTACAGAAAGAAACCTCAGTCATTATTTAAGTCTCTTCCTCAGATACTAATTCTCTCCTTTCCCCTCTGAGAATGGGGTGGGTATCATCGAGTTAGAACATAGAGAACCCTCTTGTTTTGTGCTCTCTTTTTCAGACCAGTTTTCCTTTTTTACTGGTGGAGCAGTGTGACTGGACCTTGTTCTTCAGCACATTTTTCCATGCTCTCCTTCAGAGTACTTGCTGTATCTTCTTCAGGCAGATCCAGCAATTCATCATAACTGGCCCCCAAGCCGGTTTTGCTTCACTCATTTTTTTCAAACTTGAATCTCTGTCATTCATCATTGTTAGGAAGGCAAACTGTAGGTTGATACTAATGTGGAGCACTCACCCTTCCCCTTAAGGAAAGCATCTTCTAAGACCTTCCTCATCCCATGTGTCAGCTCGGAAGTTTTTAACCAGAAGGTATTTTCATTTTCTAGTATATAAAACCAAGCATTAGCTACTTCAAAAAACAAATATCTCTCAGAAGACCCGTTTCTGATACCATATTGAGAGTCCAACCATTTCAAACCCATGTCCTTGGGTCTTTTAAATGTGAATTTGAATGGATAGACAATGTGAACTCTTATACAGCCCCAATCCATGCCACTACTTTTGTCTCAGAACACGATCAAAGCTTATTTTTGTACAGCAGAAACACACAAAAGCCCTGCGAGATATGTACTTTACATTCGACACAGACATAATGTCACTATAATTAATCAAAACACATTCTAATGACACATTCTCCCTCACAGAAATGGTAAGAGTGCCCCAGAGCAGTTAATGACTGCAGACAGTGGAGCCCTGGAGTAGGATGGTCAATACAACAGAGCTACAGGTTAAAAAGGATTTTCTGGAATTCCCTCCCACCCCCTAAAATTACAGGCATGAATGTAAGGCATCACAATCATGCATTTTCTAATACAACCCAGCTCCTGGTAGCTACTGGAAACAATGGCAAAATGCATAAACCTGAGCTATGTTCAGCAGAGATGAGAGTTCAAATTTCTGTACGCTTGAATACTGATAAGAGACCTCTGTGTAATGAAGTTTTTAACCCCCAAGCAGCTCTGACACAAACTTCTCACTGCACACAGTGGTTTTGGCTCATTTTTGTTCATCACTGCAAGGGAAAGTATAGGGGGCAACACATTCTATAGAAGAGATTGATGAGAACAGAGAATTGCAACCCAGCAGAAGTAGATACACCAGCGACAAACACGAGCAAATCAGGAGGCTCCTGACCTGAATTCTGACACCAAAGCAGTACTATGACATTTTCAGCTTATTTCTGCATTTCTTCCCCCCAAATTCTTTTAAGAAGGAAACCCATCTCCCAGGTTTATTACAGGCTTCTTTTTCAAACCAAGGGAGATTAAATTCTTAAAGGAAAGGCACAACCAATTCCCGCAATGAAAAACAAATAACTAATAATAAATAAATAAATAGTGCCTTACTGTGCAATAAAGAATTTGAATTTATAGGGGATGTAAACCAGAAAATCTTTCTTCCAATGCAAATTGCTTTGAAGTATTAAAGAATGGTAGAAATTTCAGTATCACTGCATTATGATCCCACATCATGTAAGAACATGTTGGCTCAAGCCATAAAATAACCACTGGCTCCTAGTTACATGCACTACCAGTTCAGATCTGTTCCCTGCCCTTAGGGCTGCTGAAAACCATGCTATAAAACAAACCTTCTATTAAAACTTAGTCAGGAGAATAAGATATAGGTCAGAGTGGCCTAAGTATTATTTGATGAAGGAAAGACCTATTTAGACTTTATAGCTCTAGTTATTTTTCAACTGGAATCCATAAATGTTTATCCAGTCTTCCTGTGATGTCCTTTGATCTCTTACACTTTTATTTTTAAAAACACTGATAAAATTCCTGTAGATATATTAGACAAATAAGTAGAGGAGACAACACAGTGATTTGAACTTTTGTTTGGATTTTCTCTCAGAATTTATAAACAACAAGGCAATCCTTCATTGGTTGCCAATGCAAAGAAATTCAAACTTATAGAAAATACACATGCTGATCTATAAGGCAGACCTATAGTACATGAATGAGACTCCACAGTGGCTGGTTTTTGTTGTGTAGTGCTTTTTTTTTAAAAGGCATTTGCTACTGTATGACTTTCACCAAAACCTCCAATATTGAATGGAATATTTTAAGTGAAAGAGATTGAAGGGAAATATGTCTAAATAAACAAGAGAGAGGTTGTCTTTGGTGAGAAATCTCTTAGTGTTGTGAAACAAACCTTCATGAGAGAACTCAGCACAAGAAAACCAGGCTTTAAACAAACAAAAGATGGTGATAAGAATAATCTCCAGGACAGGGGGCAACGAGCAAAGCGTGGTCAGGAAGGTGGTGGGACAATGAGTGTCAGCGTGTCTCTACTCTCCAGGGACAATCACAGTTTTCACAACCAAGGGGAGCTGTCACAGGGAGCTACAGCAACGCTGTGGGGACCTGAGCAACACAGACACATCTACTGGACCACAGTACACAGTTATGGTCACAAGAGCCATCCTGCACGCCGACAACTGCCTCCAGCACAGGCATCCTGCAGCAAGCCCTGCACGATGCTCCTTGTAGCCTGTGCAGCCTCGGTGCGTCCCTGCGTTTCGTGAACGGGCTGCTGATGAGGCAAAGCTCGGGCTAAACATCCCGGCACTTGGTACTTGCTGTGGTGGAGTGAAAATACCGTAGGAGGAAAAGCGACATTGTTTTAAAAGCTCAGCTTCAAAAACAAACCCAGTCATGTTATTACAAACACGCAACAAAGACAGGAGTGTATTCATCCCCTCATATCACATCTGTGCCCTGCAGGCAATGTTCTGAGAGAAGTCTGTGAAACTTGTACTCGCAGCTATCTCAGACAGCTCCACCTCTGACTGTCTCAGCCCCGGCTCTGCAGAGCCTGACTCGCTGCCAGGGCTGTGGACGTGATCCCCTCCTGTTCTTACGCAGTCCTCGCTGTGTTTAACTCGCAAGCACTTACAAACACGCCATGCAGGAAGACAAGGTAAACATGAAAATGGACTCGGCAGTTTTATTTGCATCTCCTGTGCTCGTTTGCGTACACTGCAGAGAAGGGATGTAAACACGCCGCCGCTCCCGAGTCTCTCAGGGCAGGACTGTGCTGCTGCTCAGCACGGGGGGAGCTCTAAGCCAAGCCCTCTGTCCGCGCAGTTTGGGATGCTCCTGCTCTGCAGATGCTGCTGCGACTTCAGCCTGTGGGCTGAGCTGATTAAGTGTTTATCGAGGATCTGCTACCTGTTTTAGAGCCAAAACTGAGCTCCCTGCTGCTGTGGTTGCTGCATTACCTCCCTCAGCTGCTGAACTGGCTGCTGAAACGGCAGTTGCTTGTTCTAACCTGCCTCTGGCAAGCTCTGATCCATGGCACTCTCCATGCATCCTACCCTGCCCCCTCTCCTTGGGAGCGCTCCTCTTCCCGCTGTTCCTCCTTTCTGCTTGCTCAGGAGGCTCCGTGTCCCCACTTCACCTTTCCCATACATGGCTGAGCAGAGCCCTTGCCGGGCCCCTCCCTCCCGACATCCCAGGCACAAAAGTAAGGGCATGCCTCCATTTCGTGTAGGAAAAGACATATCAAATAGACCTGGGGACAAGGCTGTCATGCCAGTGCCACAAACGCTGCACAGCCTCCTCAAGGCCTGCAAAGACAGACCTACTCCTGTGAAGAGGGCAAGTCCCAAAGAGTGATTGGCTTTCCAGAAGAGATTAGTAACTAGAAAGTGCCATCCCAAGCTGTGTGGGCTCAGGGGTGCTATGGAAATTCAGTGACAATTAACCCATGTTAAAGACAGAGGGAGTTTTATGACTAACTCCTAATGGATGCCCTGTGCCGCACACTGCAAAATATTTCTTCTTCTCCCAGATCCATAAAGCTGACCTTATTCCTTAAGTCTACAGGGAAAAAAAGGAGGAGCTCATCTGTACAGGTTACTAACTACACAATTAGTTTTGTACATGGGACTGAGCCCGAATGGATTGATTTGCCTGAAGAAAATATCAGTACTTGTATTTGTCCTCAGGTTTGTTAGTCTGAGCAGAGAGAGAACAGTTTTACAGCTAGATGGTGAAATGCCTTTTAAAATGTTCTCTGAATACTTCATTAAAGATTTTTGGCATAGCTGAGGTTTCCTGTGTCCTGAACACTGTACAGGCAAAAAGTGCCTAAGCAAACAATGGTGCTTTACTAAAGGCACAACTCTATACAAAAGAAAAACTTGGGAACAAAATGGCCTAACAGAGAACTTAAGTATCAGAGGGAGGCTTCTGAGCAGGTTTGGCTAGTTTGTTAACCTGCAAGTGATGTACAAAGCTTTAGTGCTAACAGGTCATCCAGGGGTGGGTGGAAAAATATTAGTTTTTTCCTCGTCTGCAGCTTGTACAGGAAAGTAGACAGTCTTGCCAAGCAGACAGCCCTAAATGATACATTATTTTTTGTACCTCAAGTGAAAGCACTTATGCAAAAGAACTGCTGCCTGGTTCTCCCCAGGGGCAGATAAATCAGAGCTGTGCACTGGAGAGCACAAGTTCTATACATAAACATTTAAGCATTATGATATATTGCCATTTATCTTTCATATTCTAAGAGCTGCAGAAGAAACTACTCACAGTATGACAACATTTACAACAGAATTTATGCAGCCAGATTCGCCTACTTAAGGCCATCACTTTGTATTTAGACCTGTTGTAGTCTCGTGGAGTCCCCCAGCACAGGACACCAAGCCTGGTGTGAAGGATGGTTAATACCTCGAGGAAAGCAGAGGCAGAGCTCTCTCACTGGGGAACATTCAAGGTGCAGATGAAGAGAAGGGAGAACAATTGATGAAATGGTGACAGACTTGTTTTTCTGAGCTGAGCAGTGCACAGCTCAGTGAACAAATTTCCAAGGAGAAAAGCAGAACAGCTACAGATACGAGTGCAATTCAAAGAGGTGAAATTATACAGATTTACCTCGGGCAGAAAGCATCCAGTAATCTCATCTCTTCCCCTGAAAGGACATTTTTTGGGTGTCTTTTAAACAAGGGAAATGCTACAGATCTAGCCTATCTGGAATTTTGGTATAATACTTTGTAACTCATGGGGGATTAACTCTGTTGAAGACAATACTGAATAATACAAGAATTATTAGATGCTGGCTAACATGAAGTGTTCCACAGTCCCTCCCTCACTTCTGCTGGTTTCCTGATCCTGCCCATTCCTTGGTTGGGCTGCTTGGCAAGGACTGGTCTGCCTTCTCCTCTAACCAGAAGAAATGCATATAATAAACCAACCATGGCACAGTGGTAAAAACTGGCCAAATAACTGAGTGCTGAGTTGCCTGAATGCATCCTCTGGAATGATTTCCTTCAGGTTTGGGTACCTGCCTACAAGTCACTAAGTCAGTACCAAGGTGTGTATTTATTCTCTTCCCCACACCACCAGCACCCTCCCCAGTAAATGCTGCAACTCTGCTAGAACTGGTCTACATATTATCTTTACAGCTTTGCTTTTTTGGGAGGTAAGATTCTTTGATTTAGAAGAACAGTCATTTTCCTGGAAATTTTCCATCGGCTAAGCAGCACAAAGTGTGGAATAGCTCAAGAGAGGACCAAGCCTGCCTTTGTATCTGCTTTTATAAGTTTTGATGGGTTAGGCTCTCCTTGCTTTCCTCCATTCCTGCTCTATATTTTAGGCATTAAAGGTCTGAAATGGAGCTTCTGGTGTTTCTCCTGACCCAGCTGCAGACACTCTAGAGAAGCCAAGAAAAGACTGTAATTCTCACATGAGCAAACAAGCATGCCATGATCCTATCAGGCATCAGGAAAGGCACCTATTCTCACCATTCCTCTTGGGGTGTGTTTGGGAAAACTACTTTACAACACTCTCAGCTTTGTAAGTAACCACAAAAAGACCCTCCACAATAATTTGTAATGAAAAAAAAACCCAACCTAGCAAATAAAACATGCAGCAAACTGACAGAAATTAAATCCTGCATTAGTAAAACTGTTTTTATTCAAAATTGTTTTTAAAAATGAGCCAGAAATTAGAGCTCTGCAACAACCTTTTTTTTCCCTTTTCATTCCAAATTCAAATGACTTTCATTTTTTCAATGCTAGTCTCTGAATGGAAATCTTAAGATTTCATTTGAAAAACATGAATATGCTGAAGTTTCTGAAACCAAACTCTATCAGAAATACATACATGTACAGCTAGACAAGGTGGCTGTGGAGAGGACTGAAAGGAGAGGCACCAAGCCACAATTTATTAGGCAGAAGTCAGTGTCTGGTCTGTTGAAAAGACTAGAACTGTTTATAGCAGGACTGAAGACAAGCCCAAAACAACTGAAACTAATTTCCCAAAATAGCTCAGAATCCAGGTGATAGTACCCCTACAAGAGGTTGAGTAACCAGACTCCCTTGGTTGCTGATTAAGTTTTCACACTTTCCACACAACTAAAACTGTCACATTTTCTCTTGTTATGGTTCAACAGTAGTTGTGTACAAGTCTTGAAACCCCAGTGCAGGCAGATTACTGGTGTTGGCCAAACACAGCTCCTACTTTAGCTACATAGCCTTCCTCCTCAAAGATTCCTTTCCCTGGAATCAATACCTCTTTCCAGCTCAAAAGTAGTAATCAACAGACTACCAGAACAGCACTAACTTACTGTTTTCTTTTACAGAGGACTGAAAGATTCAGAAAGCACAGAAGAATGACCACTGAATTCAATACTGACAGTTATGGACACTTCATGTCTGAAATGTGCTTGACATCATATTACCTGCCCTTTTCCTGAAGGAAGGTTGACTTGACTTGGAAAATTAGCCAAAGGTAACATTATTTTACTCAGCAAATATCTTTGACTCACAGGATAATGCTGTTAAAGTTACACATATGAAGAGCCATGGGGATTTTTTTCCTCCTATCTTCCCTTAGTTTTACTATTTTGAAGAACAGTAGCTGCAATTTTCTTACTGACATAGAAGTGGACTCAAAATCTGACTATCCCATCCACAGATATTCATGAGCATCTTCCTGCAAGCTCACTGTATCTCAGGTGCTAAGACTGAGACTACTGAGACCTACTAATTTAACAGTCATATATATATATATATACTTGGAGTCACTGGTCAAATGGTTTCATGACCCAATGAAAACACACTTTTTCTCCATCACTGACTTGCAGCCATGCATTGACTTTGCTGTTCCCTGGCATATGGACCTGCCAAAGCAAGCAGTGACTGCCACCCAGAGCACAGAAAGCATTGAGAAGGCTTTTAAGAGAGAAGGACAAGTGGTGGGAAAGAAACAGATCCTTACCTAGTGGGAAGAATAATTTGGAATAAGTTTCAAAGGATGGGGGGAAAAAGTACAGTGGCAACACAAGGACAGAGGAAGATGCTTAGAGGAGTTACAGGAACAGCATCATTTTATCATATACACGAGGGAAGTAGAGAATTATAGAACACCAGGTTGGAAGGGAACCTCAGGGATCATCTGTTCCAACTGTGTAATGGAATAGTTACCATCCAAATACTTTCTTGCAGAAGGCATTTCCTTCCTGTCTGATGAACTCAGCAATGGCAGCTTAAGCAAACTCTGACCTTTGCTTTTCAACTTGTCTCAGTAATGAAGTGAAAGAATTACAGTGAACAGCATTAGCTACAGCATCAATATACTGATTTTTCAGTTTTAGGCACTGACAATGAAATATCCCAGACCTGCACTTCTCTCTGTGGTATATAGATATGCTAAGCATGCTCACTGCAAAACCACATGTGCTTTTTTATGTCCACTTGCCTGTACATTAAACAGCAGATCATGGTCTTAGCCCATGATTCTTTGTCTTGAGGTACTTTACAGTTCTTTCCCAGGCCACTACAGAAGAATTAGTCTGTCCTTGAGAAAGACTTATGAAAAATATGTCGAGAGGGAAATAAAAATTTGAATTGTTTTTGCAAGTTTGTTCACAGCAAAACAACCAGGCTGCACCAAACCTCTACATTTACAGTGCTGGCTGAACTCTGATTTTAAAGTACTTCCACAGGCACCTTGAAGCTGATGGTCTGGATAATGCACTTGGTCAATCACACAAAGCACAGTTTTTAAAAAGAAACCCTTATCTTTGCCTTGTGAACAGAAGGAAATGACACTGATGGCTCATCAGTGAGAATCACTCACACAAAAAGCTGATAGAAGCCTCTCTTCCTGACTGCTGAACATTAATTCTGGATGCCACAGGCTGGAGAACCACAGCAATGGGGGCAGGTTTTGTGATGGAAAGTCCTGTTCTAGTGTAGTTAAAGGCCTTCAGCACCAAAACTGTGAACAAACTTATACAGGAGGTGGGTTTTTGGTTGGTTTGTTTAATTGTGCTCCACTTTCAGTAATGACAGTGATGATCAGTCAATCGCTTCTTTAATTGCTCCTTTACCCACTGGACCCTTCAATCTTCATGATTTCTGTGCTATAGTTCATTAGCAGTCCCAATGCTGAACTAGTTTGTCAAACAGGGTAAATGTGGCATTTCTTTCTTCAGAAAGAAGCACAGTCTGGGATTTATACCAGGTAGAGAGGTTTAAAATGCCTGACTCTATTGGCATTTCTAATCGTTCTGGACATTTCTCATATAACACATCATTACAAAATAAAAATCATCAAACTTCTACTTGTTATTTCTCGCAAAATTAGGAGCAAATAATGTCTTCTACAAGTATTCTGCATTCTTCTCTTGTTTAGAAATGTCAGGGTGTAAACAGAAAACAAAGTAGTAGCTTGTTTCCATTATTGGTTCCCGGAGTGCACTGAACAAGTGGCCTCTTACATACTGGGGACAGGAGAAAAAAATGATGCAAGTAATAAAAATGACAGTTTTATTATTTTCAGACTTCTCACATACAGAACATTCTTCAACATTAGCAAAGCTAACACCCATGTATTTTAAAAATAAAATCCTTCTGAGAGTCTAAAAAGGCTTCGAGCAGTTTCCTCCACCTCCCTAGGACTAAAGATGCCCAATGTTTCTACACAATACCACACAAATTACCTTCCCTCTAAAATGCCTTCCCATTGCCAAGATTTTTTTTTCCTGCTTCTTAAAAAACAAACAAAAGCTTGTTTTGAAAGAAATATGAAAGGAACCAAAGGAATTGTGTTGAGCCAGAAGTCCTCCTTTCTCCACCCTCACTGTACTCATCTGGAAAGCATCTGGCAAACAAATCCATTGATAGTTTAGAAAAGCCTTTTATCTGTCCTCTCAGGCTTAAGGAGGAAAGTGGATAGCATACACATTCCATGGACTAATTGTACATCCCCTGAGTATTATTGCCATCTTGAAACAGGAGAGTACAGCACATCATCTGCCACACTCATAAAAAACCCTCTTCCCTGGTAAGGCTGCATGAAACTCAGCTTAGTAAAACTTGCAGGAGAGAGGGCCAGCCACATTAATAATGAGTTATCCAAATAAACACAGATGAAGAGCAGCATATAAATCCTGCCTCCACACTGGAAGTGATGTCAGCCCAGGCAAAATACCCTCCTTAACCAGAATTACAAAGTGTGCATCCTTCTCCTGGTACATAAATTTAAAGCATGTGAGACGGGAGGAAATGATGAGCTGCACTGCCTTTCATGCATATTTATGTAAATACCAGGATTACATTAAATAATCAAAACAGCAGTATGGAAATCTGAACATGCATCATCGAAGAAATGCAAATATTTATATAACAGTTTAAGTGGGAAACATTTAGGATGGTTCTTTGCTAGGAAGAGATTAATTTTCAAATAGCTGATCATTGTAAAGTTGGAAGGTGGCTGTTTATTAGAATTCAAGCATTCAGCAGACTTTTGAGAACTTAATTCCTTTCTGTGCTTACAGGTACCCTCAGGAATTAAGTTCCCCTCAGAGTTAAGACTTAGCCCTAAACCAATAAAAAATGCTTAATTTCTATTCTGTATATATTAAAATCCCAATTTTCTGGTTTTAGTCTTCTTAGTGTTTGCCTTCCTGCATCTTCCTGCAATGACAAATACAAGGCCTCCAATGCTGTTTCCCACAAAGTGGCTACAGTATTGCTTTCTCCTTTCTCAAATATGAAAGATGTACTTGCAAGATAAAAAAACCAATCAACCTTTTAAAAGAAAATACATTGTATGAACCATCACACTATAGTCCTTGGGAGATGCATAGTCTCAAACATTATTTTAAATCTGTTAAAGAAGTTAAAACAGGTTTGCAAATGACTCAGACTGAGTCGTTTGGGGATGCTATCTTGGCTGTTTTGCAATCCTGAACTAAGAGGGCAGGAAGAATTAGTTGTTTGTTTGTTTGTTTGTTTGTTTGTTTTGCAGATAGTTTCATGTTTTTAGCGCTATCAAACTGGATTTCAGAGGCCATCATTGCAGCCTTTAAGACTCCTCATCTCTCTGAAGCTCGTGTAGCTGAGCTGTACAGCAGGCAGTGCCCTTCACTGAGAGCAGAGAGTGTCACACCACGAAAGAGTACAAAGAAGTCCCCTAAATGTGATGAGCCATTGAATGTCTGGGGTGATTTGTCCACATTTTTACTACTGATCTATAACGAAGGCTAAAATTTGTTTTGAAGGGTCTATTTGGGAACGCAGAGCAGATCTGTGGAAACTGCCATGGTAATGACATTACAGGATGTCTGGCAGCCCTTGCTGTCTTGCCTCATGCTTCTCCCAGCTGCAATTCCATTTTAGCCATTCCTCTGAGCTCCCTAATGGACTATCAGAGCCTGAGGACACAGATGTTAACAGCTACCACCAGTTATAAACAAAAGCAATTACACAGAGAAATCGTTTCCTTTTCCTGAATGGATGACTACTCATCTCTTCCTACTGATAGTAGTTACTTGAGGCTGAGTTAGCATTGTAATGCCAGGCTATTGCTCATGAATTCCTAACTGACTCTCACCCAGCCTCTCCAATAACCTGGTTTAGACACAGAAAGGTGCAACGGGATCTCTGCTACGTTCTTGTGCTTTCTTTGCTTTCCTTCTACTCACTCCATACTCCATCTCCCCAGCTTTGCATTCAATTATTAGTAGAGAGCAGCTTCAAATGGGCGACAGCATTGCTACCAGATTATTTTTACATGGTGAGATTTGGGTTCTTTTTCAGGTTAAGTAAACTGGGCAAAAATTTAGGGAACAGAAAGATATCTAACATTGCACAGAGAAATTCCAAGAGCTGCTTGTCATCTCTTGGCTACGGGAAGAGACAACCCCCAGACACATTTTTAAAAAAATTCTCTTCCAGTAGAAGAAAAACAGGATTTATAGGATTTAGACTGAGCTAACATACAATGGAATATTATGCCTGTCAATCCTCACTTATTCTTTATTAGGCTTATCTACTTTTTGATAATTATTATAACATCCCACTTCTCTCATGGAACATTAAATAAAGTGTATTTCACTGGGGATTTTAAAGGTTTTATTATTTCAGCCACTTAATTCTGTCTTAATACTAGGGGGACAGAAGTCAGCCTATTACATATACACCAGTGAAATCGTATCATCCCATTGGATTTCTATAGCACCCTTCCAGAATTTTAAGCCAAAAAAAGGTGATCTAACTCGATGTTATAGTTTTCATTCAAAAGGAGAATATAGAGAAAATATGAATGCACTGGTTTGAAAAAATACCCTCCTGCTGTGCTATGTTTTCAGCTCTGTGTGTGCACAGACCTTACTCCTTTGCTCAGGCTGCCCTCTCAAACCCGATGGCACTGTCATGAATTAGTGCAGACAGGCACACAGAATGAGCACAGGCTCAATGCAGGCTCCACTGAATGCAAGACAGTGAATGTCACAGGGTTAGAAAGTGGCAGGAGGTGACTGTGCACTTGAAGTTCTCTGCTGCCATGAGCACAGGAGACAAGGAACTCGCCTTCTCAGGTAATGCAAAGCACAGCCATAAGGGTAACTCTGCTAACAAAGCTGCAAATTCATCTAGCTTGGTTTATATCCTGCCTTCAACAACATAAAAGCCTCAGTTTTAAGATCTTGAATGTCCTGAACTGCCATGCTTAGATTGCATGCTGACCATCCAGCTCGACAGCCCAGGAGTTTTCTGCTCTGCCTTTCCCTTGGCAGCACTGGCCAAGGCTCATCTATGAAGTGTGTGAGAATCCTCTAAACAGAAGGTATTTCACATAGTTCAGGAGACAACAAGCAAGCAGCATCAGTATATTAGTATATAATATAGCAGTATTAGTCTGTCTGGAGCACAGATCACAGCCTCTTGAGACAAAACCTTTCCACTCTTCTGCTAAAGGCTTTCAGGAAAAGTAAAAAATAAATCTAGATTTTACAATTTAGCACCTTTTTTTTTGTAAGTTTGCATTCCTCTGAAGAAATACAAGCCAAACCAAGCATTTTACATCTGACTGATTACTCTACTTGTGTAGTTTTATTAGAGACCATGGAGCCTTATACCTTGTGGCAGTTAATACAGCTCAGGATTTCATAAAGAACTGAAACCTCTTCTCCCCCTTCCTGCTTCACACTGTCTAAATTCTGTTTATTTTGGAACACTTTTGTAGGTCCTAAGCCTGACTGGGCTCTGTTGATATTAACCACGAAGCTGAAAGTATTAATGGCAAAGGTTACAAAAAGAATATCTCATAACTCTTACTCAGACAGGATTTTGAGGTTAAACTCAAGTTTATGACTATTACACCACGTATAGTATTATCATTTTGTCCAATATTACTTCCTATTAACAACTGGTTATTTTTAGAAAAGATTCACAATTAAGATTAGTTATCCAATTTAAATAAAAGTGTTTATAAAGTGCTATTCTTTTCACATTTTCCACTAACTAGAATCTTGTTCTACACCCAAAAGAACCCAGCCTCCTGAAGTTTTATTCATTTCAGAAAGAAGAGGTCTCTTCCAGCCTTGATGATTCTATGATTCCAAGAGTGCTCTTCCTGTTAACTGTTATCCAAATATCATCTTAAATTAAACTGGATATTAATTTTGTTACAAAAGGTAACGCTTAATGAAAAGGAAAGCAGAAAGAGGAGAAATATTTTACTTACACCAAGGAAACCAAAACTGAAAATAAAGTGGAAGCCCCAAATACACAGAGCATTAATAGCTTACAAAAAGGAAAGAAAAATAAAACCAGTAGTCACTGCCCTTGAAGTGATTCTGTACTTGGGGTTGCCCTCAGACCAAGCCAGAACATCCTGCAGCCTTGCCAGCCTGAGGTCAACACCCAGCCATGAGTCACCGGTGAGGAAGCAGCACTGGGAACTTGGCAGCTCTCCACACCTCTGGAGGCTTGTGGTGTCCTCTGCCTCCCCTCCATCCCTGCCCACAGAGCTGCTGCTGGGCCCTGCTTACGGGTCCTGTGAGCAGAGTCCTGGCTGCAGCAGGACCTGGGGAGGAACCAGCCAGGTCTGCGCTCCCACAGCAGCCTGTTCTGAACAGAGCACTGCCTGTGTTTGCTGGTGGCTGTGCCCCCTCTCCCAGAAGGTCAGGGCTGGCTTTCTGCAAAGTGGGTATCTGTGCCCCTTGGATGTCCTCACCCTGGAGAAGCAGCAGTGAGACAATATAGATATATTCTAAGTTAAATTGCTTTTGCTAACACATACAGCCCTAAAATGAAGTGTCCACTTTTTCAAAGCAGCATTATAGATGGTGCCTAGACTGTACTTAAAAGCCAATTCCTACACACAAACCACAAAATGAATCCATCCCCTTGTACTGTTTGGGGTCTACTTGTGTCTTCCAAAGCTGAAGCCCCGCATATCTTGCCACGTCTGAAGTTATCCTTTCTTAAGCATGGGTTTTCTCCTTCCTGCCTACCTGTAAGCAGAAACTTACTCTTACCAATATTCCCTTTGATAAAACTGCTTGCAGGCTGACCCTTGCTAGATATGCAATAATTAGGTGAGAAATGTGGCATACCCTCAAAACCCTTGCACACTTGCTGACAGCGTGATGAGACAGTGAGTCAGTCCGTGCCACTGGAAGGTTTCAGGCATATCAATCTCCACTGGCATATTACCTATATACTCCTATGCAAATCCTAATAGCACATCACTTAAACATAGACTGTCAAGCAAAACAACCTCTTAGATCTTTTATTTTTCCACTGGAAGAACCTTAAATCAAAATTAGCCTCTGGATAGCATTGTGGTACAATTATGCATAAACACATTAGATAACCAAATAAAGCCTCTTTGTTAGTGTGTACTGACAGGCTGTGATGATGTGGCCTACTTCTCAGATTGAGAAATCCTTTAACATAATGATTCTGCAGTCTTAACTTCTCCTTTTGGATCGCCTAAATTACTGACTGTTGTTCCCTGTACTTCAGGATTTGTGTTGGTAAGGACAAACACACCAGCACTGAGCCAGGATCTCCAAAGACATCTAAAGAAGAACCTGAAAGAGCAGGGCCCAACTCAAGGCTGCCAACTGCATCCTATATCTTTCTGATCTACCCACCCGAAACAAAAGCACTTAACGGATCACAAATTCCATGGGGATATCCCTCCCCATACACAGCAGAGATCTGCATTCCTGCTGAAAGCCTATGTTTAATTTTGGAAATATGCATTCATTCTAAGGAGGAATAAAAAACCTGGGTGCCTAGACTGATACCATAAACACCACTGAATGCACAACTGTAGGCAAACAGGAACCATGTTTTACTTTACTTAAAACACAGGTTTTATCCACCGAGATGTGTCTTGAAATTAAAGGACGAGCAAAAAACTTAATAAGGAGGAAGGGAAGAGAAAGAAGATGAAAGCAACTTTCTTTAACCATCCTCTTTGTCAGTCTCCAAAATATCCCTCTTTAATCTTGCCTTGAGGTATTCATTAAGATTTTATGTGGAAGTACATCATGTAGGGGTATGAACACTTGTCCACATACCTGGAATTCTGATGGAAGAACAGGATTATTTCCTGGGCTGGTTGGCTCAGTGATAGAATCACTCAGTACCTCTTGCTTCTCCAGACCTTCCAACAAGGTTTTTCCTGACTATTCTGCTTTATTTAGTCTTAAATGTGTGAAATTCACCTGTCTGCAGTGTTTTAGAAAATAAGGCAAAGTTATTTCATCTCCTGAAAAGTCTTTGGAAACAAGAAATAGAAACAGCTACTCCCCCTCTGGACATCCTTGCCAGTCCTGGGGTTCACACAATCTAACATAAATTGGACTGTATGAAATCCATGAAGTGGCAGAGGAATTATATTCTGCCTGCTCCTTGTCAGAGAATGTTTACTGGTTGCTATTTCTCCCTCATATTCAACCCTTACTTTCATCAAATCAACCTCTGCAGCTTGGTGGGAAAGTCACCCTGAATTAGCTTCCTGAACCTTTTCTGGAATTTCAAGTTCTCTATGACATGATAAAAAATAGAGCTATTTTGGGAAAAAGACAAGCTGCTTTATCCCTGGCAAAATTGCATGAGGCTATCATTAATGCTACACAAATCCAAAAAGGCAAATAAGTTTAGTCTAGCAAAGCAGAGAGTTACAGGAAATTAAAAATTATCAAAACCAAAACAACAAGTAAGACACAGAACATATTTGAAACAGTTCAATTCTCCCAGCTGTCTCAAGACTTTTCTGAGTTATGTCCCTGCAACAGATATGGGAGAAAATGGGTTTTGGTACAACTACATTACAAGTTTTGACATTTAGAAATAACCTTCCATTATTGTTAAACTGGAGACTCAGCTCTGCTGAGGTGGCTCACAGCTGAAGCTATCACTGTCTTCACAAACATCCATTTCTTCCCCCTCATTTTTGGTCCCGCCTTGAATGACATTAACATTCTCTCTGACATTAACATTTTTCTGACTTTACAGGCTGTCTTCATATATCCATTTAGCTGAAGTGATCTTCAAGAGGGATAACATTTTTTAACTGAGCACACTTCAGTCTGTCAATATATCTTCAGAGAGGTCACTACACAACATTAATCACACAGATGACACCCTTGGCTGTGAATGGGTGTCCCACCCCTAACACTGAGGGGAAGGAGCCTTCAGTGGAAGTGGGTTCCACTTTCCCCTGGCACAGAATGGGTGAGGCTGGAAGGGAGATTTGGAGGCCAGCTGGTCCAAAGCCCCTGCTCCAGCAGGGCCATCTCTTCTCCCCTTGGAGGGAGAGGAGAAACATCTCCATCTTTGGAATTTTCAAGACTCTGCCATGGCTGATCTGATCGAAATACAGCAATAGCCCTGCTTCACATAAGAGACTGGGCCAGAGGGACTTTGCATCCCTATTCCTAATCCCATAAATATGAGTGTCTTTCATTCAGTGGAAAGATTTTTATTTTCCTCTTGGTCAAAAAGTGCCCCCATCCAGCAAGTCAAGGATCAGCCAGCTTGCCTTATTCCACTGATTTAATTCACACGTTGCAGTTCTACATCCACTACTGGCACTGCCACAGAACTGAAAATTCTGGGCACTGTTATACTGGAACATACAAAGCTCTGTATTTTTAATGGTTCATTAACTACTCCAGTTGAGCCTTCCTTTCATGAAATATTTACAGCTCTTTGGTAATATTTTGTACATCTGTTTTTTCCCCTCATTCATCTAAAAGCCATTACTAATGTTTGCATAATAAGGGACTGTTTCAGCAAACAAAGATAACAGTAGTAGGTCAAGAACAACATGAACAAATTAAAATTAAAAAAGGAAATAAAGCCACTTAGAATTCAACAATACAATACACACAGCCACAATACTGAAGTATATTATTCCCTGATAATGCTAAGTAATATTTAAGTGTATTATTCTATTCTGTTCTTCATGATACATCTTGTACCAAATGAAGAGAAGTTAAGACAGTATATTCCAGTCACCTAAAGTAGCACTATCAAGTTTCATTAGATGTTGGGGATAGTTCTGCTTTGTTTAATCAGCATCTACAAGAAAACTTCTATTTGACAGTGACAGAAATAAGTTTTGATCTGTCATTGAAAGCTACACACAAACAGTTGTTTTTCCTTTATCCACAGGTTAAGTCTGTGCTTGGAAAAGCCAATTCCCTCCTTGTGTTAGCTTTCCCCACAAGGGCTGGCAGTTCCTTAATTCCAGAAGAGTGCAGCCACCACTGGAGCTTTGAAGATTTAGGCACTTACACCAACCCTGTGGAAGGTTATCATGCAGGTCTTGGGCCTGGTATGGATTTGTATTCAATACAGAGAATAGTAAACAGAATCCAAGTGTTCCTTGGAGTCATGTATTCATGGAAGACAAACTTTATCTAAGGTTTGCTAGTGCTTCTATTTGATAATGAAAATTCATTTTTGTGTGCATACAGATGTAGATTGCAGAAAAAACCATACATCTTTGGTATGAGTCATATCACTTGGTAGAAGAGTACATTTAAAGCTATATATTAGTTTATTAGTGAAGGAGAACATAAATCTGAAGTTTCAAAATATTTATCTTTTCTATTTCCTTAACTAAGAATCTGCATGAACGGGTTCAATACAGCAATTTTATACTGAATGAACTCATCAAAAGACAGAAAGAATAAGTAATAATTTGATCTGTTGATCTTATAACCATTAAAAAAATCTTTAGTTACATACTAAGAATCTAACTGGATTCTTGTTGATACATGGCAGCTTCCACCCTGGATGGTCCAAAAGCACTGGATGCACGCTAGTGGATGGATTTTAAAGTTATATTGGAGAAATGCCATTTAGCTACTGGCTGTAATATGAGAGGTATCTGCTACAAATACAAGCTAGAAGACAGACAGGAACAAGACTCATCATTTCCTTAGTGGAGGTGGAACAGGACTGATGGAAGAAACTGCTCAAGAGTCCATGGAGAGAGATCTTGTAAAGAAAGGGGTGGATCACTGTCCTGATGTGGAAAAGAACATTCTTTCTTGCTCAACGAAAATGATTACACTTATTATATGCCACTAATCCTCCCACATGCCCTGGAGACCAAAGTGAGCCTATGCACATTGTTCTCTGATGCTTTTGATGGCAGCTAATTAATCTTAATGAGAGGGAGTGCTGAGTTTAGGGTTTTTATCTCACTGCACTGCAATTTGTTTTCATTGGCAATTGGTTGACTTTTCCTTAACAACATGCAGGTTCTGAACATCTCATTTATTTTGACAATGCAATCACAAGGATTGATACATTGATGTTTAAAGCAATATGCTTTTAAAAATTGCAGTTCAGAGTCCTATTTAAGTACCAAGCCAACAGTGATTTATTTAAGAATCAATTATGTTCTCAATTACTGGTTCAGTTGCTTTTGGAGCTTCTTTTCTGGCCTCCACTCTCAGTTCCTACTTGGATACTCTTGCACATCCTCCATTTGCTACTCTCTGAAGGATTTGGTATCCAAACCACTGCCTTCTTGTTTTTTTTTCTTGCTCAACAGCAGCAAGAGAGAGCCAGTGGCAAAGGAATCTGGCAGAGCAACCATCCACCACTAACTAGTTCATTAAACCACATATCATATGGAAGAAGTTACTGTACACTGAGTATGATGCCTTGATTCCATTAATCGAATAATAAAATTCTACTTGAACAGTAAAATTTGAAAGATAAGTACAGAAACACAGAAATGAAAAAGTAATTTACTGTGTTGATGAAAGCAAACCCACCCATTCCTTTCAGCTCCTGGATTTAAGTGGTGTGTTAAAAACACATTTTTAATTTTAGTGTTTAAAAAGTAAAAATAACATATGGAAGCAGTTTCTGAAATTTAGAAACCTTTAGAAATTTAGAAACCTTTCTGTTTTTATAGGAGAAGAAAGCATGGTGGGTGAAACAGTAGTAATACATTCTAAGATGCTGTTGCAGGACCTGGACTGTGCATTTGCACAGACAACAGACTATCTGGGTAATTTCTGGGAGCAACTGCATTTATTTTAGACTATTTTTTCATCACTGCTTCCTTCTGCTGAAAAATATAACATTATTTCTACTTTAATTTACTCTATAAGTCAGATAAAAAATTTAAATGTTTTGGTAGCAACTGGGGCACTTTTGGTGACATTTCCCATGGGGAGTATCATGAGCTTCCATATCCCTTCCTATGCAGGAAAGGGAGGGCTGTCTAAACACGAGATACTGCTAGAAAGACAAACTTCTTTCATCAGGCTGTAAAGCAGGCAAGGTTTGTCAGAAACCTCCAGTAGTGGGTATTCCTGGCAAGAAAACTGCTGGATGGGAGCACATCTACAGGAGTTCTCTGTTTCCATTTCACACAGACTCCCATTTCATTAGCTGGCACACTTCCAGTTGCATGTCTCTTCAAGGAAACTATTCCTGAGGATTTGCAGGGCAATAGGGACAGTTCCTGGTTTGTCATGAAGTCCAGCCAAACTCTTGTAGCTTAAACCAGAGGGCTCAGGCAATGCCTTGATTGCACAACAATCCTGAGTGTATGAATCCAGTTGGCACCATCTCTGCTCTACCTGTGATCCCCTGTGATCCAGTCCCGGATGCTTTCCTTGGCAGCCAAGGCCCCTCCACACCCACACAGACGTGGAACACAACCTTCTACCCTGAGGCTTTAGTACTCAGCCCCATCTCACAGAACTGCAAAGATGCAAAAGTGGAACCAAGACTGTAGAGAGGCAGCTGCACTGCAGTTTCTACGTTTTTTCTTTCCCAGAACACGCAAATCTCATTTCAAGCACAGTCCTTAATAGTGAAATGCAAAAAAGATGATGTAATATCTGTAACCCCAGACATCTGCTTCCTTTAATTAGCTGTAGATTTAATTCTTCCAAGATGTAAGCAAAGTAAGCCACCCTGCTTCCCCTGTTAAAAAAAACAAAACAAAACCCCCCAAACAAACAAACAAACAAATCAATCCCCTTGGTCAAATTCTAGTTTGATTTTCAATGCTGCTGTGCAATGTAGACTAGTTACTGCTAGTTTATCTTTTATTTCCCTCCACTTCTTAGATAATTTGAACACTGATCATTGGTTCCATGTTAAATGATCTGTCAAATCTGCTAATGATCTCAGCTGGCTCAGACTGAGCACTGTCACTGTCACCAGCACAGGTCACAGCATTGCCATGAAACAGAAACACGGACTGAGATCCAGCATTATCAGTGCTGTTGGTGCATCCAGGTTCTACATGAGGCTACCAATAATTTTATGTATAACTCTTTGCCACTGATCCCCTCTTGGAAAGTGATGATGAAATTTTAAAATTACTCAGGCCCCAGTTTCAAACACACCATCAAGAGTTTCTCAACACATCCCACACATCAGCATAATCAACTTAAACTATTCACTGGCTGGTCAGCTTACAACAACAACAAACAGAAACAAGAATCCAAGTTCTAAACCTCAGTTGCTTTGCTATTATTTCCTTAAGTGCACAAGCAGACAGACAGATTTTATTACTGCATTTCATATGTGTCCTTAAAAGCCATGAGCTACTTGCATTTTAAACTGCAGAGCTTGAAGAGACTCATGTAATAGGAACTTTACTAACTAAAAAATTTACAACAGAAGAATTGTGAAAATTCCCAAACTTACCTAGTCCAATTGTCCAGAAGTATTTCAAGGTAAAAGAATTAAAACCCCTTAAGTTGTTTTTCCTCTCTAGTCCATTCTAGATTTACCTAACATTCAGAAGATCTTCCTGCTGCTCTCCCCAAGTTACTCAAAAAGGCAAATGAGAGGACTCACTACCTTGGGAAAGGAGGCTGCTGGATTAGTCACCTTTACTGGATTAATTTTCATCATTAATAAACATATGCATCTTGTTTGTGATTTATGGAAAGCTCGTTTATAAGGTACATTTCTGCATAGGTTTGTTTGCTTTTGTAAATGCTGATAATTTCATCTGCAGGAAGATTTCTGACTTATGTTATACACATAAAGAGAACTCCCCCGTCCAATATATTTTGCCATTGTTTTTAACAGTGTAAGATAAACCCCCAAAAGGTATGAAAATCACTGACTTCATCAATGCTCGAGCACATTTCTGTCACTGCACTTGCTCATGTTTCCTGTAAATGCTAATGGAACTGATTTCATGACTCACTGGCACTGTGCAGAAAATTTAACTCCAGATAATTTTTTTTTTACATTAAAATTAAAATTAACTTCCCACAGAAATACTCTCTATCTGTAAGAGGAGAGGCAAGTAAGAAAACCCAGGGAGGACCTAAGGAGAACTGCCACAACTTCAGGCCAACCAGTCTGATAAGATTAATACCCACCTCTAGTAGTATAAATACACTGTCAAGGCATAGGAAACAGGCCAAATTCTTGTGTGTGATTATGTACTTTTCTCATTATTTTCCTTTTTTTTTCCTTTTACTGTACTTACGATCATTTTGACAAAGTCGCACTTTTTCAGAAAAAGTTTAACTGACAGGAGGCTGCACATATGATTAAAGTATCAGAATAAAAGTGGGAGTTATTTTCCCCCCACTGTACTACTCATTATCTGACACACTGGAAAATAACTTCCTTCACAGAGGGATTGTTCATCAACATTTCTTAATGATTAAGACTCTACACTGAACTCTGCTTTACTCACAAATGTTTCTCAGTGGTATCATGTGACAACCCTGCACGTGCATTTCTGGTACTTAGATTTCTGCCTCTCCTTTCCCCTCACAGCAATGCTGGCTCAGCTTCCACTGCTCTGGAGTGTTGGCTGCAGTGGGAACTGGGATAGGCTGCTTTTAACAAGCAGCACATTCTGTTTTAAACCCTTTTGCACGGAATAGAAATCCTTGACTGTTTTCCAGAAATCTGAAGTGTGTTGACTTCCATCCTCAGAATAATAAACACAACTGTGCTTGTCTAACTCCAAAGCAGTGGAAGTGCAGTTCTGTTACCCGCTCAGGGCAGAGCAGACAAAATGCATTCACCCTGCCCTACACTATCAGCATCAAAACCGATACTGAGTGGGAGTGGTGGGGGTTTGGTGGGGGTGGTGTTGTTTGATTCTTACTTATTTTTATTAAGCAGTTCCTTGGATCAGCAGCCAAGATTTCAAATAGTTGCCATTACAATGCTGACTGATAATCAAGGTGCTCCTCAGTTTCTGCCATCGAATTGGGCAATTCCTTGAGTAGGGCATTGCCCTGTGCTGTGTGCAGACTGAGGGTGCCACTTTGCATCAGCACCAGCCAGCCTGGGAAAATACTGCTTGACTGGCACTGCAATTCTTTAATTAAAAAAAAAACACAACAACAAGCCTTCAAACTCTAAAGCCTCTAGGGATGTTAAGTTTAGCTAAGAATCTAAATGTTAAATTACACCCAGTTGGAATGCATAGCAGCATCTCAAAGTAAGATGCTGTGGCTAAGGATATGGTAATGCCATAAGGGAAAAAAAATATCAAAGCACAGCCATGCCTAAGTTAGGCAGTTTAAATTTGACTCTGATATCATAGAAAGCAAGTAATGCCAACTCACAGGGAGGAATTATGCAGCTTCACCTTATTCTGCTCTTTTATTTTTATGTCTAGGCAATACTGATACTTGAGCCAACACACAAAGCTAATAAAGTTAAGTCCTAACATCAATGTCATAGCTAGGCTCAGTCTGAAAAAAATTAAACATTCAAATTGTTCAGGTCACAGCCCAGCAGGGGCAACAGGAGATCAGCCAAGGACATGGATTGTGGCAGCTCCCTCTGAAGTCAGCATGAGGTCTTATTATAACCATTTTTATCAAAGCATCAGCCCAAGTTAAAAAACATACTGTAGTCAGAGGAAAGAGGTGCATTCTAGGTAGAGGCACTGCCTCCCTTGTTTATGCCCATTTGTGCTGTAGATAGGTAGGCAATATTTGTCTTTTCCTGCAATTAGTTTTCTAATTGCATTTGTGCTGCTCACAAGTGTGAGAGCAAAAATATGGTTTCAGCTTAAAACATTTTCCAGCCTTATGTGGTAGGAAACCTTAACTTCTTTATAAAGTACAAGGGGTTTTGTGCCTGTGCTAATTTGTTAATATCTGGAGAAGCTCTGGGTTTTTATACTGCAGAATAAAATATGGCATGGACTGAACAGCCTACTCTATCACCATCAAAATGCAGTAGAGGTCACAGCATCTTTCAGGCAAAGAAAACTGCTGTTTGCAGAATGACTTTTCAAATAGGAAGCAATTTTCTTCCAGAAAATCCTCCTTTCCAGTTTCATACAAGAAACAGGGATTTCAAATAGGGCATTAATTTAAGACTGTACATTGCTGTTGCTTTCCTACTCAATGTGATCTACTGGCTTTCTCACTGCTTCCCTTAATATTTGAACTAGAACAAAGAGAAGTCTATCAAAACTTTTAATTCCTTAATCTGCATATCTGAGCTAATGAATGAGACTTTCAAAAGGCAAAAAAATTGGTTTAGACAAGAGCAGAACAGAGTTGTTTATACGATTTTGGGAAAAGGAAGCATATCTAACATTTATGTACATTTATAAGTTCATGAAATTATAAAATCAATAAATGAGTGTACCCTCATGTGACCATTCACTTCACTTTTGGGGCATTAACAGATATGCTAAATGTTGGATTTCAGAGAACCATGAGGGGAAGTTTCTTAAAAATGGCCAGACTTTCTGATCTTCTTATGAAATATTCAAGTACTGTTGTTAATAGACACAGGCAATTCATTTTCCTACAGCTTTGCTCCATTTGTAGCCAGAATTTAACTGTTCCCTTTCTTGGTAAGGATGGTCTCTGTTTCTGGACACTGCCTCTCAAACTGCTTGTGGCAAAGTTCCAGCTCCACACAAGTGCCCTGTTTAAATCCTGTCACTGCCTCAGAGATTCAGCTCCAGTTCAGCTCTACCACAGCCACACTCCACCTTCATGTCTACACACTATCTGAACTCTCCCTTTTGAAATCCCTAAAAATAGTCAAGCCCTACAGCTGTGGATCAGATGTCATCAGTATTTTGCTTTCACTTAAAAGAGCAGAACAAAAGGAAAAAGCCCAACCCACCAGCAGGAATTAAATGGACATAGAATGTTCATCTGAAAGGAAACAAATGAAAAACCTCTTTTCCAGCTTTCACGAACACCTGACAACCTGATAACTTTGCAAATCATGAGGTTCCTGCTAGGTTCCCATGAAGGCTTTTTAATATTGTAAAATCAAAAGGAAACACTGTAGTTATACATCACCAGCTGAAATCTTGGCTGCAACCCTCAGCACGAGGGCACCTCACAGTAACTTGTACTGTGTCCTGCTGCTGGTGATGCAAGGCCAGTGAGATACAGGACACACCAGTCAGTATTTTGGACTCCCTTGGCAGGCTGCCTAACTTGCCCTTGCTGCTTAGTTTTGTTTTGATTCTCCTTGGGCCAAAACACACACCTCTTACTGTGTATGTCAGTGTGGCACCCACAGATCTACCCTGGATCCAAAACAACCAAATCAGTACATTTGCCATTTGATGTGGTTGCCCCTGGAGAACTAGAGCAAAGCTGTGAGACAGGGTTTCAAGCAATCACTGCAGGCTGCAGCACCAAAACAAACCAGGTTGGCTAATATAGTGTTGGGAAGACATTGCCATTAATATCTCCACCTCTGCTGCACTTTCAAAACCTTTTATTGCATAACCCTGGGGAGAAAAACAGAAAAGGTGCCTGTGATGCATGGCTAACATTTTTAACAAGGAGTCCCCTGACATGTTCCTCTGCTAGTTGGTGACAGAACCCACACAGAACCATATTAGCTTTCACTAGAGAGAACCCCACAGAAGCACATTAACAGAGAAGAATGGAAGGAACAAGATCACCTGATTTTCTGTGTTAGCCATGAGTCCCCACTAGATTAGTAAGTCAAATCAGAGTAAGATAACTCACATTTATGAACAGCAAAGGTCTTGCTTCTTCCTGTACGCTTGAGATTCCACCCAACAACCTTGGTCTCTAAAGCCATCAGTTGTCTATCAGTGCTAGGAAGCACTCAGAAAAATTCCTGCCATTGACAACATTGGCACAGAGTCACCAGCTGCGAGACCATCAATATCTTAATACACGTTATGTACTTTATAAAAGAAACTTAGGCTACACAAATGTGGAGCTACCTGGATGCCCTTCCAACCCAGGGCTTCCAAAACTCCTGCATTAATGATCTGAATTATAGCTAATAATATAAACCCCTTACATGATGTGAGTGAAATACAAACTCATCTCAGGCAGAAACACTGTCCATTCCCTTCACTGATAACAGCCAAAACAATAATCCCCTTTGAGGGGGATGCAGCTCAAAGGTCTGGAGACAGAACCCTCTTGATCTAATTTGGAGCTTTGTTTCTACAGCACTTTGATCCAACCAACAAAACTACCCTAAAACCCTTGTGGGCAGAGAAGCACCATGAACAGATTTGCTTCAACATCCACTAAGAATAAAAGCAGTCTAGGGGTTGCCCAAATTTTGAAATCATGGTCTGATTTTCTTGAGGAACATGACCTACCCCATGTACAGACAGTGTTGGTTATACCTGCTCACTTAGTTTTCACCAGGCCCTGTGTCAGTGACATTGGGCCTTGGCACTGGAGCAGTCACAATCTCATTTTCCCTGCAGAGACAGGACTCCAAGGCAGCATTGTCTGGAGAGATCTTGGAGTAGTTTGCTGTTTGTACAGCATGACATCCCAAGACACTGAGTATCAATACATTATCAATTCTCCTCTTGGTAATATCCTTTCACATAAATCTTTCCTTCAAAGATCCTGTTGGTAGAGTTCTCCCCTTCTCATGTCTGGAGTCAGCAAACAG
Organism: Lepidothrix coronata; assembly: GCF_001604755.1. Taxonomy (NCBI): domain Eukaryota; kingdom Metazoa; phylum Chordata; class Aves; order Passeriformes; family Pipridae; genus Lepidothrix; species Lepidothrix coronata. The sequence continues at coordinate 6,198,827 of NW_016690204.1, read as the reverse complement.
TCACCTGAACTCAAGACAGGGTTTTTCACTTTCCCTGGGTGGCCTCAGGAGTGTGTCTGTGTATGGAGCTAGACAGCACTAGATAAACAGTTCTCAACTGCAAAAGACTTTCAGCAGCTAATTTGGAAGGCAAAGCAGAATAAATACTATGTAAGTATAAATCCAGCAGCTGTGCCTTTTGCTTTCTGTCCTCCTACCATTTCTGACTTTGGCTGACAGTGTTTCCTTTGGGAATCCAGAAAAAACACGCAATTCCCAGCAGCTCCAGCTGCAGTGATGAACTTCCTCTTGGTTAGAGGTACACAGAACTAAATGTCTGTTTTCTTAAACCTGGTGAAAATCCAGATAAACTTCTTTAGATTTCATTAGTCTGACTTTAGTGGGATTATAGTGAAAATAAAGATCCCTTCCACAGCTTTGTTTATTTGTCATAACAACAAGGTTCAGACTTGTGAGAGCTATTCTTTGCCAGTTAGAAGCCAAAACTTAACAGCAAGAACAGCTATTAGGCTAAGAGTTATAAATGAAAACAATTTCCTAAGAGCCACAGTAAGTTTAAACCCATTTCTTTTTAGAATTCTCACCTCGGATAAAGCATTTACTGTTTGAATTTGTAATATAACCCTTATTTCTACTCCTCTACTTCCCAAATCAAGTTTTATGTAGATTGGCAGACAATTTCTACTAATTTTTGTCATAATAAATGCTACTTTATTCCATTAATAATTTTACAAAAGTATTATCAATCCTCAGTGAATATCCACAATATCAAGCTAATATTCCTTGAGCAAGAGTAGTATCCAGTTCCTGCTCTATCCTACCCGTCCATCTAATTCTAAAAGCTAAATGTGACATAAAGGAAATAATCTATTGTGCATGGATTACTTCAACATGTTTTGTCATTAATTCAGCAAAGAGTGAAACAGCTGTAGGAGCTTGTTTCATCTAAGAAGATATTCTGGCCCAGACCTTTGAAGCAATTCCTACTACAAAGAGGTAATCTTTGCTTTCCTGAACCATTATAGACTCAAGATAGGAGTGAAATTCTGGAAAACCAAGGAGTAATAGTCTACACTAGGTGGCACTGCTACACACGGCTTAGGTTTCTTTACAGTGGGTTCAAATTAAGATTAATTTTTGAACAAGCACCTGTATTAAGCTCGAGGGAGGTGTTTTGGAGGAGCTTTAGCTAAGGGCAAGGAAGAATTCTTTGTTCTCCTGCAGTCACAGACAAGTTTTGCTATGAAATTATTATCTAGAAACCAGCCAGTAGGAGTCTTAATGATAATGTTTTTCCCTCCTTCAGGAATTCCACACCTGCTGTTTAAGCCAATCACACACATAATGAAAGCCAAATATTGCCTTTGAAACACAGACTGGAGCCCAGTCCCTGATTTTGGCAAGATGAAGAACTTGACCTGAAGGAGCTGGACACTACCAAAGACTACAACTGGCAGAAGGATGACAGTGATTTAGAAGCCAACAGGGTCAAACAGACTGACAACACAAAATTTGTCTTTTTATGACACTAGGTAAATAATGGCTTAATTTAGATGTCTTCTTTGAACATTATTCAAAGGTTATTGTTGCATTAATGGTGCCCTACAGTTCATATTTAGACATGCATTACTCTTTAGGTTACTGGTTTTACTATTTCTTTACTGTTACCACTTAACAGGACACTTAATAGTTACCAAAACTAGAACAAAATAGCTGGTAAAATGGATAGTTACCCACATCCAAGTGCTGTTCATATTAATTCATAGCCCCAACACTGCACAGCAGGATACTTACAGTTAAATGTCTGTAATTCACTTGTCTCTGAAATTTAATTCCTTCATCCCTTCATGGGGAATCAGCTGAAAGGCTCTTGGCATTGGAGCCCCAGGGGTGGGTGTGGACCTCATGGCCAGTGGGCCTTCACTTTTCTTCTTTACAGTAGTTAAATAGAAGCAGGGATTTCAACAACCCTTTGTTCTTAGAAAACCAGAAGGGTGGAAGAGTCTGGCTGCACCAGCTGCCTGACAGAAAAACTTACAGGTCCAGAACTCAAACATTGGCTTTTATTATTTCATTTTTCCCAACTCTTCTTAGTTAAACAGGAAGACAGTGACACTAAAATTATCATAGCTATAATCACACAGTCTCAGTACAAAAGAATATAGATTTTTCTTTCAAACTAATACCTTCACCATCTTCTTCCTGGAAAAAGAAAACCCCTAGTCTGTGAATTTTAGTGAGAACTACATAGAATATTCTCATTCTTTTCTTGATTCAAAACAGGAAAAGAGAAAAAGTAGAACAACTAAAATGTCTTCTCTGTTCTAAAAAACACTAAAAGGCAGAGTTTATAGTTGTTCCTTCTTCAAAAGAATTGTTAGCAGATATAGCTACACCATACACTGATTTGTGGGGTTGCTGTTATCTTTAAACAAAGTTTTAATCAAATTTCATGATCAGAACAGGAAGCAACAAACTGAAAGCAAACATTCCTGCTCCAGTCAGCTTTTAATATTCTTTTGCTTTGGTTTCATTTCAAGTGTGGGATTTACATTTATCCAAGGAAGGGAGGGAAAAATTCAGCATCTTCTGGAGAAAACTGCAAAATGGAAATGTTGACAAATGTATAAACCAGCTCATTGGCAGGTCCTCCTGACAGTCAAACTGTTCCAACATATTGCATCTTTCTTGAAAGGCCAGAGAATATCAGGCAGCCCTAAATTATTGAACTCATTCTACCACATGACTTCAATTAAAACTGTATTAGCTATTACCTTCATGAACTTGAAAACTAGCACTGGAAGAAAAAAATTTGCATATTCAGGCAAATCTATCCTGGGATAGAGCCCCAAAGCACAGAATTAAACTCTGATAGCATTCCATTATATTCCCTAAGACTGGAGTGGTGGTAACGATGCTCATTTCGGAGAGGAAAATGGTCTCATGTCCCATGATACCACAATTTGAGTCCCCTGTTCTCCCTGCAGATCAAACAGGTGGCACTAAGCTTTCCTTTTTGATTTTTTTTTTAATGGAGGACAGGAAAGAAAACAAAACATGCATATGCTGATCCAGCCTGGAAGGATAAACATCCTCAAAGACAGGCTGCTCAGGGGAAGGATTCAATGGGAATTGGATGGATCAGGTGAGAACAGGAGCCTTATCCTCAGCCTGTCTCTATCCAACCACCAGATGATTGGCAAACACCTCCCAGGGCAGATACCTGGGAACAGAAGGGCAGGAATCTGAACCAGAGGAGTTGCCTAAGCAGATTACAAACAGTCTCAGTTCTGTCCTGAAGGATTTTTAACACAGATAAGAAATGAAACAACTTTATGAGGTGAGAATAAAAACCTGACACACATTACCAAGCAGGGCTGCCAGCAGAACTGTGAGCAGAGACTTCAGGACAGCCATTTCAATGGAGGGGGAGACTCACAGTGGAAGATCTCTCATTTTCAACTGAGAAGCTGCTTACCTGTCAAAAACACCAAGAAAATTATTTGTTCCCACAAAATGATTTGAATTTTGACAAGTCAGTATTTTCGCTTATGTATTCTATGTAAAGCAGTCATTTTAGGTAAAGCCATTAGGAAAATTCCCCAGAAGAGCTCAAATTAGTATTTCACTGCAAGGTCAAGATCTGAAAGGCAATACTGCATTCTGCAAGATTTCAAAAGAAACAGGCTCCTGCAGTTCCTCACACTATATAAAGTCATTTACAAGAGTGTTTTTATATGTCTTTGGATGAACTTATAAGGCTGCTTTCCTCATGCTTCTGAAAAGTGAGACTGCTTTTCTTTCTCTTTTTTTTAAATGAAAACTTTGATTCTAATGTAATTCTAACTTTCCTTAAGAGAAGAAAGGAGAGACTGAGGGGGAGATGGGACACAAATAGCGCAGAGATGACAAAAAAGAAAAACAAATGTAAAAGTTTCCTGTCATAGAATGATTTGGGTAAGAAGGACCCTTAAAAGATCATCTCATTCCAATCCTCTGACATGGGCAGGGATACCTTCCACTAGCCCAGGTTGCTCCAAGCCCCATCCAACCCGCCTTGAACCCTTCCAGGGATGGGGCAGCCACAGCTTCTCTGGGCAACCTGTGCCAGGGCCTCCCCACCCTCACAGGAAAGAGTTTGTTCCTTAAGTTTAAATCTAATCCTGCCCTCTTTCAGTTTAAAGCCATTACTACTCCATGCCCTTGACAAAAGTCCCTCTCCAGCTCCCTTGGAGCCCCTTTAGGCACTGGAAAGGGCTCTAAGGTCTCCTCAGAGTGTTCTCTACCCCAAGTCTTTTTCCTCGGGGCTGTTATCAATGTCCTCAAGCCCATTAACACAACAAAACATGGAAATCCGTTTACATCAAAACTGCATTTGTTTATGAAATAAAAAGTTTGCATCCCAATATATACTGACATGCAAATATCCCATTTAACAGTAAAGCCACTGCAGTACTTTAGTACAGGGTTTACTCCAGTGGAATTGCTTTTCAGCTGGCTGCACTGCTGGTCATGGGCCTGTGAAAAGAGGCCTTCAAGGCAGATTATCACTGGAGGATTTTATATATATATATATATATATATGTAAAAACCCCAACCCTCCACATCACTTATTCTGAAAATGCAGAAAACAGTAAGCACATAGGAAGCTCACAAAGTAACAATTCTGCTTTTGGAAGGGTGGAGAGCATTATTCCCTCAGATGCTAAGGGAGCCTGTAATCTTTACACTTAGCCATTAGGAGAGAACAAAAAAAAGTGATATTCCAAAGGGATAAATCCTTATTTTTTCATTATGGCTCCAGTTATTCAGTATTAACTGATACACCTCCACTGCAGTAGATGCTTTCACCACAGGTGGTCTTCTTGGAGCACAATGTCTGAGCTCAAGTTCCCTACCACAGGTTGGTAAAGGCAGGTTTCCCAGCAAAGATAAACAACTCAGCACAAGGCAGTTCAGCTCCCATGCAGCCACACCTTGCACCTGGCAGGGCTGCAGGCACTATCAAAGCAGGCAAAAAAACCCACACCAGAAAGCCTGTTTCTCACCTGTCAGGCTGGTTTTAGGTGCATGTGAGAGAGGAGGGTGAGGGAATGACTCTCCAGCCCTGCTCGTCAATGTTTTCAGCACAAGTGATTAAACGTTTTAAGAGTTCTTTCATTATGCTGTGCCTTAATTTCTGGCATATATTTGTGAATTCCCTGTTTGGACAAAGCTATAAGAAGTTTGGAGTGCTTAATATGTCACAAACATAAGGCAAAGGAAGGAGATTGCAACAGCCCGGTCACACAGAGTTTGAAAGCCAGGCTTAATCTGAGAGCTGATGCTGCTCAGAAACCAAAAAAGCAAACACCAAAAAGCCCCTTGAAAAACTCGCCAAACCAAATCAAAACAAACCAAACAACAAGAACAACAACAACAAAACCCAAAAAAACCAAACAAAAAAACAAACACAAAAACCTCCAAACCAGTTAAAAAAAACAAATTCCTAAAACCTGCCACATCCAAAGGTTTGACTAAAAAACGAAAGCCTGCTGTACTTCTGGGTTAGATATCAGGAGAAATGAGAAGCAGCACATCCACGTGGCCCTCTCGTTCCTCACGACACACCCACTAGATCTGGTTCCAATTCCACCCTCTTGAGGAATTCAGCAAGCACTGCCAATCCACCACAGCTATCTATAAACTATCACGAATATTTTGGAACAGCTGCCAACAGGTTTATTGACAGTCGATTGCTTTAAACTTTTGTTTTGATGCAAATAAAAGCTTTAATCCCATTTGCCAAACACTGAAAGGTTAAGGCAGATGAGAAGACCTTACACCACAGGAAGAGGCTTTTATCTTCTACAAATGTGACTGTCAAAACTTGCAGGGGATTAAAAAGCTCAAAGATAATCTTGTTACATCTAAAAAAAAAAACCAAAAAGCCAGACCCAGAACACACAATCTCAAAAGTGAACAATTTTAGGATCACAAGCTAAGCACTCTGAAGTCAAACTGCCCAAATTAAGACAGCATCAAGTAAGGTCCTCTGTTCTTGGAGTAGCTATTACATTAAAGTTTAATATATAAGTAGATCCCATAATGGAATTGCAAAACCAATTATCAAAAAGCCTTGTCCTCTCTCTCTGGAGAGGAACACTGCAAAAGGAGGGATATTCCAGGAATGGCTGAACGACTCTGCATGGTTTATATACACAAGGGGATGAAACATAGTGCAGCACTGGCTGACAATATACAACAGATTCCATATGTGCAACACTGAAGCGGTTGGAAAAAGTGAATCACCCTGCACAGAATGCCATGAGCAGTTTATGGCATTTAACATGCACATGAATGTGGGTTCAGCACTTCACAACAGCCCTCACTCACAGCTGGACTAGTATTTATGGGGAAAAAATATGACTTATTTAAAGCAATTTTTTCCCTTTTTTTTTTTTTACAAGTATTGTACTTTTGTCTTGGTGGGGTAACCAAGGTAATTTTTGTTCTCAGGTGTTGGCAATGATTTTGCTAGTGCACTTTGTTAGCACACAGCAGCAGGCTTTGGGCTGAAGATGTTAAAGTGACACTGTGCAGTATCTTGTGGTTTGCAAAAAAGGGATGAGTTCTTGCTGTGCATGTTTTGATTGAGTTGGTGCCTGAAGCACTCAGTAAGTGTGGCTAACTCCAAAGACGAAGCTGATTTTTAAAATGTTGACAGCAGTGCTAGCAAGCAGAGGCTTCTTGTTCAGAGCAAAGCCTTGCTGGAGAAAATGAGTGGTGTTGTGCACTTCAGTGGACTCACTGTCTGCTATTCTTTCAGATCTACCTCAGGGCTGCAGCTTCCTTTTCACCCCTTGTTTTCCCTGAGGCTGCTGCCAGGACCAAGTCAGCACCTGGCTGAGCAAACAAGGCAGGGAGATATTGGGGCATCCCCAGAGCCATCTCAGGGCAGTGTCTGAGCTGCCTCAGCAGCCCTGATCAGCACTTTGCTCCTCCCCTGCAACCAGTGGGGCAAGGAGTCAGCAAGTAATGCAGGCAAACCTGAGAGGAAGGGGAGCTGAACAAAGGCTCAGGTTCAACACAAGAGGAAGCGCACATACTTCTGCAATTAAATAAGGATGGCTATGTAGTGTTATTGTAAAGGTACTGATCGGGGCAGTAAGTCACTCTGGTGGCAGCAAGCTTGAGCATAATCAAGGAATATGAGAAGAGGTACAGAAACATTTTTTTCAATTATAATTTAAGAGGGTATGGAATAGGTTTTCAATGAAAGGAGAATAAACTTCTTGATGTTGTTCATTCAGAAGACTTCAGCAATGTGGAAGTCTCAAAGTTCTCAAATACTCCAGATCTTTTTGAACTTCAGTACTGTCTTCATAACACATGACTAAACCAAATTTTGCTCTTCACACATTAGGGAAATGGCCTTTCTCATAAGAGAGAAGAAAAAACTTAATGCTGCTCTAGGATCTTTCACGTATGTGCCCTTTTGGGGCTTACATGGAAAGCTTCTCTTACTGGGTTGAGTCAAACCTGTTCATAGCAATGGCAGAATACTATATGCTTTTAATTCTAAACAGATAACTAAGAAAAAAAAACCAGCAGAATTTCCTTATTGAATGGGCAGCACTGGCTTCCTCCCAACCCACACCAACAGAGCTTGAATAGAGGTTGGCCATGTGGCCTGGCAAACAGGACCTGTGGGTGAGGAGGGAGAGGAACTGATGCCCTTTGGGGTGATGGCTGGGGGTGCCCCTCTGTGACAGCAGCCTCTCAGGCAGAACAGGTTCTGCAGCACTGGGCACTCACCAGGTGCCCACTGGGAGGAACTGACACATAGAAATCCAGTCTCCATTCAACTCATACTGTGTTCAAACCAGACAAAGCTTGTTAGAACAGAAAAGGACACCTAGAAACAGAAGTCTGCAAACTCAAGAGTCAATGCAATGTTTTCTACGATGTGGTAACAAGCTCCCCAGGAGCTTCTGCAACACAATCCTGTGCTGAATGAAGAAACTTAAAACAAATAACATCAGTGGATGAGACTAATGGGGAAAGTCAGATGAGAGCACACTGAATAAATGACTCATCCCAACAGATTTCACATATTCTTTCAGGAACAATTCAGAAATCCTGTACAGCTTTTGAACTCAAGCAATTCCAATGCTGATGACAGAATGTTGGTAAATCCCACCAAACCCACAACCATTTGCACCTACAAAGTGTTGTCAGGTCCATATTTTCACAACAACTAAAGGGGGTTTTGATCTGCTGACTATAACAGCTTCCACATACATAAAAGGCTGCTAAGGACAAGACCTTTACCTTCCATCACCTTCAGCAAAGGAGCACTGCACTGAGATTAGAGCAGTCCTACAAGGTTGTGGAAGGGTAAGGAAACAAGTTAATTTGTCCTGATTGCAGGATAATTTTCCCAGAAGAGCACTTGCTTCCAGAGAAGAATTCAGTTCCCATCAGCATGAGATTATGCCCCACATATTGATAAAATGATAACTTAATTTTTTATAACCTACAATTTATCTGAGAAACGAAGAAACTGTTGAGATTATGCCCTTATAACTGTTGCTCTCCCCAACTTTCATAGGAGAGTACTTGATGCCACTTCAATTATCTAAAACTCATTGGGCCAGATTCTATACTCTGCCTCATCTCACTTCCTGAACACCCTAGTGATATTCTCTCTTATACATTAAAAATAAAAAATACAGCTTTAATATTTTTTACTTAAAATTGATAATGCTGCTTCTGCCTTTAACAAAGTCCTGCTTCTTAATGTAAGTCCTGACACCATCTAGATCACTCCCAGTGATGCTGTTCAAACTGCCCAACTAATTCCCTGCTCTAATGAAGGGCAGATGGCATGGACAACATGCCAGCCTGGAGGAGCACACTCAGATTTCCTTTTGCCTGCCTTGGACGTGTTTCTTTCCTGTGGAAGCAGGAAGTGGGTCAGAGGGAAAAGGGAGGAGGGCTGCTCACACCCAGGTCTGCAAGCCCAGGACAGACTGACCCACCTCTCTTGTCAGTACTTTCCTGCTCAGCTTCAAATCTACCAGTCATGAACAGTTCTTTTGTTCAGACTAACCAGTGTCTCTTGTTCATTCCCTCTATACCAACCTGATTTTACAGTCTGCTGCAATGCTGTGCTGTTTGCTTCCTTCCCAAAGTTTAGTTGAAACCAGAATACATATACAGGCCCCAGCTATTACAATACAGCTTCACCTGCTTTGTGAAATTATTTTTAGTATTGCCAAGTACCTACACTCAAAAACAACTTGTCAGGCCACAACACATTTTATTATAAGTTTAAGAAATTATAGGTTTCAAAAAATTAACTTTGGGCTTCCTTTAGATGACAAATATATTTCCTTAGGTTTTTTTTTTTTTTAAATATGAGGGTAAAAGGCTTTCTCGTATTTCTCTGACTGTCTTTGAGAAAACACTAAATGCCTTGAGATTCCTAATAATGTTGCAAGAGTTACAACACACTGCTGTTTCCTGGTACCCTTATGCACTGTTTACATAGTAAGAGCTAAAATGTAAAATTTTTAAGAATCATTAATACTTCAAATTTATGTTTTTTATTAAAATTTTAATGCACCAAAAACTTAGCTCTTATTAATGATATGGCCCATGCTGTGCCCATTTAGTATTAATATTTGCAATCACTACGAAAACAATTTAAAAGAAAACAGTTTAAGAGCACACAGGTCCAAATCTTGCCTGTGGCAATATCCACTTAAGTCAATGAGATTAAAAAATGCATATCTGCAGGCAGAACCTGGTTCAATGCCACGTCCATGTCTCATACAGCACCCCAATGCTCTCATGAAGAGTTATGCATATTCCACTGACTTCAGTGAGTGTTTTCTCCTTTTTTTTGTACTGCTTTCCTGTGGGATTTAGCTAAGTGACCATTGAAATTCTTAAACTTACATAAGAATTCACCAAGAGTAACAATATTGTGTTTTTCTAATAGACAGCTTTAGCAGGAGCTAAAACTTACATGCATGGAGACATAATAAACAAAGATGGATTTCCAAATGATGCACAGAATAAGAACCTCTGTAGTTCTCATGAGAACCATCCTATAGATGGGTTGGAGTCCCATGTTTATTTACATGTGTACTTTGCAGAACAGATTCATACAGAAATACAGAGTCCTCACTGGTGGAGCTGCTTGTCACTCACCTTTGGCTGCAATGGGTAAGTCTTCTTGTGTGTTTGGACTCTGACAAGAAACACAGCTTACTTTTTAGATCAGATGAAAATGTATTAATTCCTTACATTCTACATATTAGATGTTATTTGGAGGGTATTGAGACTGAGTAGTTCTCTTGGAGAAGCAAACACCATATTTTATAATCAATTCTAAATGATTTGTGAGCAATTAAAGATTTCTTTTTTAGATGACCAGGTCAGTAACCAAAGTGACAAAATATACTCTTCCTCTAAGCACTTCAAGTGGCTACTTTTCAAAACAGTGTCTTCCTGCAGGGCACTTTGACCTTCTTTTGGATTTTGTTTGTGCAATGAAATCCTAGTCCTGCCACTCAACTGCAGACTCCAAACAATGGCAAGTTTTCTGTGGCCAAGTCCTTCCTGCCCCTCTTTAATAATACAGTTTAGTCTCCTGTATTCATATCTCAGGTTAGAAGTTCTTTTCTCCTGTATTTGATCTGCAAAGCTGTATGTTTGGAGGGTTGGGTTGCTGTTGCAATTGTTTTGGTGTGATGGTAAGCAACGCACATGTTTATTTGGAATGTATAAAGCCCTTGACATATTGTACTGTACTTCAGAGGCTCCACAATTTATTTTTTTTTCTGTTGCAGCTTGCCTTTAGTTCTTGCCAATTTATTTCCTTTTCTTTTCCAAACAAAGCTAGGATTGTTAAACCCTAATGTTAAAGAATTTTAATAGCTAGATCCAGTTACGGAGCTAATTTTTAGTTTACCATTGTCTGCTAAAGTTTTGACTAAATAGAAAAACTCTGTAAATGGGCTAAAGAGATGTGACCCACTAGCCAACAGCATCAAAATACCCTCTGATTTAAAGGCCCCAGGACTCAATGTTTTTGCTACTCTTATCCATAACCATTTCCTGAAATACTGCTTTTAAGAAGTTCTCATAATGTGATTGCTGCACTGACACACAGCTTTGTCTGATCCAGGAATAACATTTCCAGGGGCAGCAGTACAGTTTGCCTTGGCTAGTTTTTGCAAGAAAATTTTATTGATTTTCATAAAGTAATTACAATATTAATATAAAAAGAGCATTTTCCAAGAGAACACAAAGAGTGGGGAAGACAGGAAGGGTATGCTCTTCCTTTTCATTTAATGTCATCTCCACAGATTTGCAGGTCCTGCAGATCAGCATGGTAAACAAAAATTTGAATTAACATATGCTATATGTTTGCTGTATAAGCCATGGAACATGGCTCCCTGATGTGTTGTGCTGCTTATGCCCAAGTCTTTCCCTTGTTTTAGCACAGCCAACTAAAGACATTCATTTTCAGGATATTTTTGGACTTGTGCAAGAGGCAGTGAAGAAGAACACTGACTGAGATGGAAGCAGGGAAGGAGAAAAAGGAAATGTCTTCTGATGCCTCAAGATTTCCTAAGTTTGTCAGAACTCCTTCCAAGCTCCTGGTTCTAGGTTCAGCAAGCCTAAACAAGAAGGACTTCAGCTCTAAAGGAGTTAAGGATTGTTGGGAAGCTGCTGCTCTTGCTTAACCTAATGTTTCTTTGAGGGGGAGGAGGAAACGTTCCCAGGGCTGGAGTGGGAAGGGGTATGTGAGTGAGGTTGTTTGCCAAGGACACACTAAGGTTTGTAGAGATCTGAGACACTTTCTATAAGCACAGCAGGGCTCTCAGGGATGAAAGCAAAGAGCTCTCTGATCCCTGCTGAGGAGAAGGAGAAGGGGAACAAAGCTGTGAGAACCTTGACATGCCTCAGTGATTTTTAAGGTGACTAATAAAATTATGGCATGGAGGCTCCTCTGGATGGACTTTTAAAAAACCATGAAAGAGGAAAAGTCCATTTCACTCTTTACTTTCTCGTTGTTCTCTCCATTCCTCCCCTCACAGAGCTGTCCAATGGTGGAATCATTCTACAGCACACTTCCTAACGTCCACAGGGGGGAAGAAATCATATTCATCTGGCTTTTGAGCACTAGCAGAGTGTGATTTTGCTCCAAAAGATGTAATACATACTAATGGTAAATTGAATGATATTCTGTCTCTCTGTGTTTGTTTGTTTAGCCTAGGGAAGAGATGTTTCAGGGAGGATTTAATCCTGGTCTCCTAACATGTAAAAGATAGTTCCAGAGAAGACAGGGGTACTCCCTTCACAAGGATGCATGGTGACAAGACAAGAAGTGACAGAAATTAGTTGCTTCATGGGAAATTCTGTCCAGATATAAAAAAAATCTTCACTGATTGAGAAACAGCTGTGAGGTTACCCAAAGAAATGGTGGAATGTACTCAATACTCAAGACTCAGACAGGCTATTCAACAACCTCATCTAAGGCCCTGATTTCAACACCAAGTGATCTCCAGAGGTATCTGACAGCCTAGACTTTTCTATCATTCTGTATGTGCAAACACTTAAAAAAAACCCCAGAAACACCACAAGAAAAAAACCAAACCACTAATGGGTGAGAATGAAAAAAGGTTCATAATTCTGTTCATACAAATAAAAGAAAGTATATTATTTGTCCCTTCACACAGCCCTTAAATTTTAAGGAAAAATTTCCATTAACTTATGAAAAAGACAAGCTATTTTAAAAGGAAAATAACATTGGTGTTTTTTTACAATGGAAAACTGCACGATTTAAGCCCCATTTATTTTACTAATGATACCTTATGTATGAAAGGCCTTATACAAGTTAAGAGTCTTCAGCTTCCTGTCTGAATGCTAAATTAAGGCTTCTGTACCCTTGTTCAGATTCTCAGATTGAAAACATTTGTGCCTGCAAAGAGTCCTAGTGTGTTTTTTGGTTTCTTTTCCCATAAATACATAGTTTTGGGGCTTTCAGCTTGTCAAGCTCATTTCCTGATCAGTGGTGATGAGCTAAATCAAGGGTTCAGCTTTCAGTCTTGCTTACAGAACACATCCATCCATCCATCCATCCATCCATCCATCCATCCATCCATCCATCCATCCCTCTCTTCCTAGCAGATTAAGAACAGTTTATTCAGTGATAAAAATGGCAGCACAGCCATACAAGCCTACATTTGAACTCAGTTTCATTGATAAAACCATTTACCCTTCAACACCAGCTCATCAGCATTACTTATGTTAACACAGCTGAATGCTGGCAGTAAATGTAACTTTGTTTTGAAAGGTAAGGATGGAAAGGGTCTGGTAGTGTTGTATACTCTGAATCAATAATCTGGAGGATTCTTACACAGATTCTTGAAGAGAAATACAGTGTCAGTTTAGTTACTGCGCTGCAAGTCTTTCATTGGTACATTGGTTTTTATTGCAACAAACTAGCAGATTGGTATTACAAGCATACCTATAGAGCATGGTGCCTTATATTCCTCTTAGTAGGAGTTTTGGCATAGTATTCCCACTTGGAGAGAGGTCAGATTACAGCCTATCTAGGCAGAGATATTTTTATCAAAAGGCATTTAACATTTGGACAAGTGATTATTCAATTACCCTACTGCTCAGCAGCTCCCTCAGTCCGAAGGCTTCTCTTCCTTGGAGTCACTGGCAACCATGATGTTCCTTTCTTCCAGGTTTACTCATATTCCTGTTCAGATAAATCCAAAGATCTTGTTAGTCTATTTTTACTTACAACCTCTTATTGCACAGTGCATGCCCTGATCCCTCCTAGCTACAAAAATACTGAACTTGTTTATCGTTCTGACAGATACATGATAAAGCATAAACTGGAGCTATGTAATCACTGCATGTAAAAAAAAAGAGCTTAATTACAAATTAAGGAGACCAACACTTCTATCTCTGTCCCATTTTACATGTCTGTAAGCTGTTTCACAGTGAACTTTCACCATTCAATGCATACATATGGCAGTAGGATCAGCATCTGAGCCCATATTTCCATATACAGCCTCCCTTGTCATGATGGCAACTCAGCCTGCACTTTCAGACCTTGCTCTGAAAGCTCCTCATGTATAAAAGGGAAAAGAAGGCTTATCTTAAATACACAAGCAAATTGTGTCCACTGCATGACAGCTGGAAGTGGGAAGTGGGAGAGATACATCTGTTCCCTTGAGAATTCTGTTTGCTTTCAAAGATACTGTCTAGGGCACAGCAAGACAAGCAGGAAGAACTGGCATGGAACACTTGTCTTGTGTTTGCCCACTATGAATTCTGTTGTCAGTGACTTTGCTTTCAAATAGCTTTTCTCTCTCAAGGTAGGCTTAGCAAGGTAGAAGGAGGTACTTCGATATTCCCCCTTTTCCTTCCCACCATCATCCCTCATGCAAATGAGAGAAGGGAAAGGCAGGAAAAAGGTCAACACCTCTTCCAGATACTTGGCATTGCATTAAAGGAAAAATAAAATTGCCTCAAAGCACATCAGTCCAACACAAGCCTGAAAAGTAGAACGTGGATAATTTGTTTCCAGGAAAAGTCTGTAGTCACCTGGCAGTGCGTTGATATTGCTATAAAAATATTTATTCTTAGCTTCTAGCTAAGGTAAAATATGGATGACAACTATTCACCAATTAAAAACAAAAGTAAGAGACATTGAGGGGGAAGAAGGGTGACTATTTTAACGCTAAATGTTTTCTTACAGGGACAATATTATGCACTTATTAGTAAGCAGTGCCTTGAATGCAGTGTGTGATGAAGGAGAATGGTCAATTAACCTCTTTATAGTACCTTAAGTTATAAGCAACGATATCTTTGTTTTAAAAATCAGGTGTTCTGTTTTCATGTTCCACTGGCAAACTGAGCTCTATGTGAGGGGAATGTTTTAAATGAGTTCAGCTCTAATGCTTCAGCTCAGTGGAAGTCAGGCTGCTCATGCTTACAGTGTTTGGCTCAGCCTGAGGGATCACTTTCTTTCCTCAAATCCCTGGGAACTGAGAGGCAGGACTGCCTCCTCCACCGATACTCCCAAGCTTCTTGCCCCTGCTTCTTCAGCCCCAGAGCAATGAGCATCTCCCAAGGGCCAATTTGGACTCCCATTCCAGTCTAACCACAGGGCAATTACCAGAAAATAGGTGTTGTACAAAGGGAGAAGCAGCCACTAGTTTAAGTGCCAGTCCCTCCTATCCAGAAACTTGGAATACACGAGCACATAGAAACCTAAATTTTAGTGAACAGTAGGGACTGTTTATGGCGCTGGGTATTCTTTTGTATAATTCTTAAGTGATTTGTGAATACGAGATGTGTTTGATGTTCAGTAGTTGTAGCAGAACTGAAGCTAATATCAGAGTGAAAAAGACACCCTAAGGGGATTACCATGCCACCAAATGCCATTCACCTCGGCTGAATTGCTTGTAGTGTTTGGTGGAGCTGGGGGTGCTAAGACTGAGAAAAGCAATGCTTTCAGTGTTCCTATAATTTTGCTTCTTAGCAAGACATGAAATTCCCAACAGCTGGACATGAGCACTAATGCTGCACTTCAGAAGGGGTAAGGGTGAAGCGAAGGAAGGTCATGCTGCTAGTTTTTGAGTAGTAACCAACACAGTGTTTTTGCTCAGCATAATAGTTGCTATTTGTGTGATGACTTTGGGAACAGGGATGGTGTTGCTGAAATTCACTACAGTTCTTACAGGACAGGTAATCCCTGGGACTGGGAAACGTTCCTCATAAACTTGCCCATACAGTTTGAACCCAAAGGGTCATGGTCTACCTGATTTTTAGGTAACATCCAAGGCAAATGTTGACAGCAACTTGTGCAGAACTGTAAAGAGATAAGACACAAAAGAAAACAAACATAAGACAGACAGCTTGACAGCCACACTGGAACAGCCAGATTTCCTTGCCAACGTTACACTGTGGTAAGGGCAGGTGAGACCTTTCAGCCCTCGGAGCAAGCAAAGAGGCTGCACCAACACTAAAACCTGCAAGGCAGCCAAAAAGCCGAATTACGTTCTCCATCCTGCTTGCGACCCGGAGTAAATGCCATCACCCCGTTGAAGAGGGCAATTATTTTATCTACTTGAGCAGGCAAGTAGATAAAGCACCAAACGAAGGTGGAAATGCAGTGTTAGCCAGCGGCGATGATGGTCAGCGAACCCCTCCAGAAGACGGGGCTTCGTGAGCCGCGGGCAGTGACCCCGCTCTCACCTGCTGCCCGGGCATGGCTTTATGAGCGCAGATTTCCTCAGATCTACACACACACACAGACACTTCTTCCTCCGTGACGAACAAGCCCAGACCAGCGATGGCAGCCTGGCGTGCCGGGCTCCGGGCCAGGGCGGCTCTGCCCCAACATGGCACTCGCTGCCGGTCGGGGCGGCCCCGGGCTCGTCCCTCAGCGAGGGATCCGCTCGCAGCCGAGGGAAAGGGCTCCCGCCGGCGGCGGCCCCGGCGCTGAGGGGCGGGAGGCGGCGGGCCGGGTGACGGGAGGCCCCGGGGGGAGCGGCCGGAGCTCGGCCAGCTCCAAATGGCGCCTTCCCGCCCCCCTCCCCCGGACGGGCTCCCCGCCGGCCCCGGCAAGTCGCCCCCGGCCCCTTTGGGAGCCGCGGCTCCTTTCCCCCCAGACCGCTCCCGTGAGGGGGCTCCGCCCCGGGCATCGCCCCGTCCTTCCCGGGAAAGCCCTCGCCCCGCTGCCACCGTCCGTCCCGCCCGTCCCTCGCCCGCGGTGCCGGGAGGCATCGCCGCCCCTCGCCGTGCGCGGCTCCCCCTGGGACGAGCCCCCGCCGCACTCCGCGCTCGGGAGTGCCGAGTCACTCCTGCGGGAGGCTCAGAGCAGCCGAGGTCCGGGGAGAGGGACAAGCGCCCGGCTGGTGGCATCCCGTGCGCCCCGTCCAGGCGCCGCGACCCGGGGGACGGCGGGGGCAGCGCTGCTGGGACTGGGACCGGGACTGGGACCGGGACTGGGACCAGGACTGGGACCGGGACTGGGACCGGGACAGGGACTAGGACTGGGACCGGCTGCGGGGTACGGCGGGCCGAGCGCCCCCGGGGAGGGCCGGGCGGCGGCGCGCCTGGATGCCCGCCCGCCGCCGAGTGGGAACGGGCGGGGAAAAGATCCTCCCGTGCGCGCTCCGTCCCTCCCTCCCTGCCTCCGTCCCCGCGCACTCTCTCAGCCACACACACGCTGACACGCTCACACCCCTTCTCCCGCCGCCAGCGGCCGGGGGGCACTTTTGAAAGCCGCTCTGGTTCCACACCCAGCCGCCGCTGACATCATTCCCGCAGGGAGGGCGGGCGGAGGCACCGCCGCCAGACGGTCGCAGCCCGCGGAGAGCTGCCCCCGGCCCGCGCCCGTGAGTACCGCGGGGGTGCGGGGGGAGCGGGGAGGAAGAAACCGCGGAAAAAGGGGGAAAAAAAAATAAAAATCGCGGGTTTGTTTACTGCAAAACGCATTTTATTTCGGTGCCGCGCCGTCGCTGGGCCGGGCGGGGAGAGCGGCCCCGCTGCCTCGCCCCGGGCGCTGCGGCCGTCGGGGAGCGGGCCGGGCCGGGCCGAGGGGCTCCTCGCCAGGCACTCCAGGCTGGGCCAAGCCGGCGGAAAGTTCGCGCTCTCCGCGGGATGGTTGCTTTGCTTTCTGTTCTCTTCTGTAGTGAACTCTCGCCGGAGTTCGCGTGTGCTGCAGGAACGTGTGGCTGCTCTTGGCAGCTGCCCCCCCTCTCCCCCGGTGGAAGGAAAATACACTTAGATGTAATTCAGCGCAGATTTTTATGAAGTTTTTGCCAGCGTTAAACGTTTTTCCGCTTGAGTCAAACTGCAGTTTCACTCGCTGGTGGTTTCTGTCTGTATGTAATGTCCCACTTACACTGGGGAAGTTGTGTGCCAGATACCAGACAGGCAGCTCTCGGTGACATGGGTTGCCTGCAATATTGAGTATTGAATTTGAGAGGTCAGCTCCTTGTTTGGACATTTCTAGGAAGAATAGAGCACTGCTGGCCCTTCCTTAGCAGAAGGGCTTGCTCCTGCTCACAGAATGCTGCCACCAAGGAACCTGCAGCTCAGTCTCTCTGTTAATTTCTTGGCAGAAGTACTTTGTTCACATGGTGCAGGAAGATCCGTTTTTTTCCCAGCACCTGGGAATAGTATGTAAATGATAAGTAATTATTGTAGTTGAACATCTTAGAAGTATCTTCTGACTTGATACAGGGCTGTGAAGAAACCCACTGAGTAGCTCTAAAATATACACTGGATTTTCCTGGAGTTTTCCTTAGGAATTTTGAAAATAAACAGCTATGGTTGGCTAATCTCCATCAGAAAGAGAAAAAGTAGAACTTTCTCTTCACTTACTTTTAGGCTCTGTCCATACAGTGCTGGTGTGTTAACTGTGTAAAATAAGCCTTCTTGCCTGCCTGAGCAGATGTTTTTTTCTGTCAAATAAAAGTCGTCTGTAAAGACTCCTTCATTCAGACCTCTCTGGGATGTTGATTTTGAAGGCTTTGCTGTCCAGGCAGGGTAAGGTAGCTCAGGAAGGAGCGGTGTGGCTGGACTGCCAGGGCTGAGATGCCAGATGTCTGCAGATGTGGGCAGGCAGGAACCCACACAAATGGTAGGGGACTGTTGGGCATGAGTTTCATTGAGGGAAGAAACATGAATTGCAGTTTGCTGGAGAGTCCTGCTATTTTTTTGTGAGTGTGTGACAAATGCCATCGTAGGGAATGCAGCTGGAGTGCAGGTACTTACCACAGCTGGTGGCATCAAAGTGGGAGTGGAAACAAAGATATATGGAAAACCTTGGTGCCAGAAGCTGATATGAGTTTATTCAGGATAAGATGTAAAGATTTGACCTTTGCTTCAAAGACATTGAAAGAAAGAACTCTTGCTGTTCTCTGAATCCCTTGGTGAGCTTGCAGAGTTGAGTTATGAAATACTGTTGGGATACCTGAGGGAAGACTCATCCTCCATGCTGAATAAAGATGTGTACAGACTGTGTCATGCCAGCTGTGTGGCTGACATGGATGTTACCAGGTCAGCTGTCTGCCCAGCCAGGAATCCAGGAATCACGCTGCCAATAGCCATCAACATTAACTGAGATGAAATGGAGCAATACCATGAAAACTCTTAGGAGGTGATCACTTTCTTGTTAGTATGTTCACTGGGGAAGGAAAATAGTCTGTTAATATAATTCAAAATAAAAACAACGTACAATCAGTAGACAAGACACTACTGGTGTTGTATTCTTTATTTGTGGTCTGGAAAGACTTCTATCGTAAGCACACAAACAGTGTTGATTATGCTGTGGATCTGCCAGTGAGGAAAAACAGAGAATTCTATTTGCTTACACAGATTTAAAACATTGCTAATAAAGGAAGTTGTTCAACAGACTGAGCAGGTCAAGACTGAAGGCTGCTGCAACATTGTTCTCTTAGACAAGGGTTCTGTCTCAGTTCTTAGATGCTGTAGTTATTGTTGCTGGCCAACAATGCTTAGAAGAAATTAAGATCTCCATCTTATACCCACTTTCAGTTAATGCACTCAACCCCTCTTGCTTTTAGTAGCATCTCTTGCTCCACAGTTGCCTTGTGTCTTTCTCTTATTTTGTTGTCTTGTTTGTCTCAAGGTTGTTTCCCATCTTGGGTTTGACATTCCTGCAGTGATTGGAAGAAGAATATTGTGCTCATTAATTTCATGTGGATATTTAGAGAAGCAAGACTTCCCTCCACTTTTGCTAAGTATACTAGTCATATTCTATCTCCTTTCATGATGCTGTTTCCCTGTCCATTTAAAAATTAGATGGATGAGAGCACAAGGAGACTCTTCCTTTTCACCTCAGTGGCTTGAGTATATTTTGGTTTTCCACTGGCACTTCATGTTCTATTTGTGTCTTGAGCATCATCTAAGACATGACACCACCACATAAATCAGTACAAGAATGTGTTTAATTAAAGAGATAAATAGGTCTCTGGGGACAAGATCTTTTATATTGCTAGCTGGCAGATGTACTTTCCAGGTCCTCCTCCACGTTCCTGTTGGAAGAAGACCCAGCAGAATGAGGCACTGTGATACACAGGAACCAATAAGAAAGAGATTTACTCTGAAGTGAAGGAAACATTTTATGTAAAATCCACGCAATACTTCAGCACAGCCAAATTTGAAAGTAGAAAGGAATGCACAGCTTTTATTGAAATCACATTGGTCTCAGAGGGAATGCAGGGGAAACATAAGCACAACACTAAGGAATTCCATTCATGGAGCTGTTTGTTAAGGTTTGTTTAGTTTTTGGATCCTCAAAGCAAACCAGTGATCTTTGCAGTGGAGTTTCAGTCTTGGCTGTTTTTGTTGAAAGCTTTGCTATTTTAAAGAGAAGATAATATTGTAAAATATATCAAAATGTCAGGTGATGCTCATGACTTCATTAGGAAGATAAGTATCTTAATTCTTAGAAAATAAATCTTGCTGGGTGGGATTCAAGAGAAAGCCTGATGTCCTGAATTCATCCATCAAAGGAATTATTATTTCTTCACTGAATGGGGAAAATGTAATTATGCCTTTTTATTTTGCCGATGAAGTTTCATGGGCAGGTTTAATGATGGTATGTGCATGCCAGGTGAAGCCTCATAATTTGGGTGTGACCTTAAAATACAACCCTCTGGCTGTGAAGAGATCTTCACAGGAGTCTGTAGGTGGGGCAGAAAGTGGCCTGACTCAAATACCCCTTAGAGATGGCTATAGGATATATATTTATGGTTTACTGCACTGATTCTTAAACGCTGTGCTGTGTTTGGAACTGCACAGGCCTCAAACAGCCAAGGTGGGCAGTATGAACACTCCCTCGGGTGTTTGATGCAGGTGTTTCGTGTCCTGAAATACACCAAAATTCTGGTCTTCTTCCATACAGGAAGTGGCCTTCCAAAGTCTCTGGATGTCTCTGCTGAGGTGCACGTGCTGATGGTGATCTCTGTGGACTCACCTGCTCTCTAGGGCTGGCACTGCTCAATCCACAGAAACAACACACCAGCTGCTTAGTTCAAATGCAGAAACAACCCAAAGTCTGGGAGAAGAGTCTGATGTGGAGCTGTGGGGAGCTGGCTGAGCCTGCTCGTCTGTCATGTGCTAGAGGGCTTGATGTGCCTTTACCTGGCACTGTGACTGGTGTGAAATGTGGCTCTGCAGGGACCCAGGCACTCCAAGGGCCCCCAGCCTGGCCAAGGTGGATCCACAGGGCAGAGCAGAGCTGAGCTGGGGCAGGCAGAGGGGACTGGGCTGTTCCCATAGAGCACCAGGGTGTAGAAGAGCTGTGCAGCGAGTGTGCTCAAACAAGGGTTAGAAATCCTTCTACCTGGACTTGTAAAGTTCACATAGGAACCTTAAAGTTTTACTTTAATTGCGCCCATTGCAAATTAAAATGTAAAAATGGCATTCTGGAGCTAGGCTGGGTATTCAGTTATATGCTACAGTGTTGCTGTGAAACAAAGTAGTAGTAGTTGTAGAAGAGTTTGCTCTATTTTATAGCCAACTGTTGTACCATCAATAGAAATGTACTTTCACACTCTTGATAGATGATGTGTAAACTCTGAAATAACTAAAACCAAAATTTCTCAATACAGAGCTAGTCAAAGCCAAATCAAAACAAGCAGTTTGAAAATTTTACAACAGCGAGTGCAACACATTTAATTGCGAGCAATTTCCACAGAGCATCTGCCAAAGTTAAAACAATATCAGCTTTCGTTTCTGCAGAATTAAATGCATTGCTTTCAATCTGGAAAGACAGACCTTTTCTGCCTTTGTTTGTTGGTTAATTAGGTGGAACAGCATAAATCACTCGAGCTGTTCTGTTGTATCTGGAATAATCTCTGGATAAGCAGCAGTCTGTAGTGAGTAGACTCCAGGGTCTGAGATTTGCTCTCGGAACTGTGTTAACGTGTAGTCAGTGCTGCAGGTGTGCTTTTTTTTTTCTTTCTTTTCGTTGACTAACACTGAAGATACATTTAATCTGTCAACCTGTAGAAGGTCTGGTGTTATTCTTGGTCTGTCACTCCCTGCCCTGCCAAGGTATTGAACAGGGACAACCACGACACTGAAATGTGGCCTCGCAGTGATTGAGCAGGGGTGAGGCCAGGCCACACCTCACTTCAGCTATTTGCTTCAGAAGCAGGTTCCCAGGAGGCTGCTCATAGCTCGAATAGCTTATCAGTGCAGCCCCGGGTCTTTGTCCAGCTCCATGGAAGGGCTGATTCCCTGAGCCAGAGGCAGGGCTGTGCCAGCAGGCTGCAAAGAGCTCTGTGGTTCCTGACCACTGCCCTTGAGTGCTGGGAGGCAACAGTAGCCCTTAGGTCAC
Organism: Lepidothrix coronata; assembly: GCF_001604755.1. Taxonomy (NCBI): domain Eukaryota; kingdom Metazoa; phylum Chordata; class Aves; order Passeriformes; family Pipridae; genus Lepidothrix; species Lepidothrix coronata. The sequence goes on along the minus strand of NW_016690204.1, from coordinate 6,176,425 downwards.
CCTCAGACAAGGGGGACGGGCCTCGCTGTCTCTTTGAAGCTTTGCCACCCACCTGAGAAATGAATCCTCCCTTAACGCCGACTGTGTGTTGTCATGATCACTTGTGTTACTGCAGTGCCCAGCAGGCAGCACTGCTCTCAGCAGTGCCTCAAGTCTTTGCAGGAGAGGAGAGAATTCAGCAGAGTGCCAAGGGCATGGGTATCATGCAAAAGCCTGTTGAAAACAGAGAGAGACCTCAGAGAAACTGTTGGGATGGGCTTCACAGGAGTGCAGAACTGGAGGGTCCTCTCAGAACACCACGTCTGCAATACCAGATCACATAAATCCTTTTTTTGTGGAGGCTGGTCTCTTTTTCCTGTGCTGTGGTGATTGTAAGGTTGTTCCAGAATGTGATAGCTCCAAGAGTTATAATTTACATCCTAAATGTGCTCACACCTGATTTATAGCCATTTATTTTCATCTGTAAGTTAAACAGTTCTTTTTCCTTCTATGTGTTTGCCTTGACCTGCAAGCAAGTATATCCCCAGTCTGTCTTCATCTTTGAAAATGAACAAGTCAGAACGAGAAGTTCTTGCCTTCTTAAGCTTAGGAAAACAAGCTTTTAGTACTTTTAGACCAGTTTGATTGTTAAGAAGGTTTTAATGTATACCACAGCTTTGTTTATACTGAAGTGGTATCTGGTGCACAACAAGCAAACTGGCTGAACAGAGGGGATGCATTGAACACCTGAAATAATGTGTGCTTTTCTTCATTTTCTGAGAATACAGTTAAGCTCTACCCATACATACTTCAAGTTACAAACATTTTGTAACATGTTTTGCAGCTGCCTTTGTGAAAGCTCAGAGAATACATTTATGTTTTGTAAGAAACCAGAAACTGCAGTACAAAAGCAGTTCCTTCTTTCAAATTACTGCAGGGTTTTCTTAAACAATATGTGTCCTTTGAGAACTGATCTCTTGATCCATGTGGTATCTTTGATTAAAGACCATTTTTTGTTAGCATTTCCCAAAGGCATGTGATGCTCAGCATAAACTGAAGGTGGAAGAGCACAGGGAATGATTATGATGGGAATTAAGAGATTAATTGTAACCCTTTCAGGTGTTATTTAGTAATATGGCAGCCTGCCTTACACCACTGTGGGTTGTGTTGGGATTTAGATGTAGACATAAAACAGCTTAAATCTGAGATTATCTAGCATAAAAGTACAGTTACAAGAAAAAGTGCTTTAGAGAAAAAGAATAATACATGGAAGATTTACTTTTGAGGAAGATGCTGGTTTGTGCTGCTAGAGGAGGAAAAACATTGTCTTTCTGCTGAACACACATAACCCTCTAAAGAGCAGCTTTGAAAAGATGAAGGCTTAAAGACTATAACTCAACTACACCTGTAGTCAAGGGTCTGCCAGTGTAGGCAACTGACTCCTGTACCTGCTAAATTGTCTTCTCAGCATATACTGGCTGTTCCATTTCTCTTCCAGGTTTTGATGGAGTGTTTGAATACATGTATCTTGAATTTTTTAAGCTTCAGGCTATTTTTTATTTTTTTTAGGACTTTCAGGTGAGACGTCAAAAGGCACATTTTCCCTGTAGGTGACACTTCCCCACCGCCAACAGGGCATTGTGTTCCTGTTTTCCCAGAGGTCCTGCTGGTTTTCTTCTGCTCAGTCTGCCCACAAAGGCTTCATGGCAGAGTGATTTTCCTCTACAGTGCACAAAGCAGGGCCATAGTGCAAGGAGTGGTAGGGCAAGTCTAAACCCAGTCCAGACTTGTTTGCAAATAAACGACTGACAGAGTTCCAGAAGTGGCAGCAATGCTGGCATCCCTGGGTCAAAACTTTATTAAAGGCATTCCTGAGAAATTAGAAACGTCAGCTTCTTTGGGTCTCTGTGCCCAAAGCTAGCACTTTGCATTTTTGCTGCAGTTTGTTTGTTGGGTTTTTTGGAAATGTATGGAACAGCAGGGTTATAATTTCCCAGACTTTGGAGTTCTGTCTTGACAGCACAGATCTAATGAGGAGAATGGGGTGAGAAGGGAGGAGGTCCAGGGAAGGTCTGCCAGACCTGACTGTAAGCACCATCTGTTTCCCTTTTGGTAACTAGGTAGGATTTCTGAGGAGGAGCCTAGATTTAGTGTTTATGAAGGCAATTCAGAAAGAGCTGGATGGGTGTTTCAGCATCCCCTCACACCTGGGTGAGAGGTAGGCCAAGAACATGAGCTTGTTCACTGTAAGTTTGCTATTGCACAGGGAGTCCCACCAGTACCAGGAGGATGGACAGACATCCAACTGCTGTAATAAAAAAGGTTTGACTAAGCTCTAGGTGCACATTTATATTAGTCGTGGTGCACACACAAAGCAGACCTCAGGGCTTTGGTTGCAAGGTAAGATTTTCTGAAAGAAGATGGATAAAAACTAGGTCGTATCATGTCTTGCCAGTTTGTCTCCAAGCCCCTGTATTTCACTATCAAAATACAACAAATTGACTGTAATTGTGGTGAAGGTTGCTGGGTCTTAACACAGTCTACTGCAAGGGCACCAACAAATCCAGATCTGGCAGGATGACTCTACTTTCATTTTCTGCCATTAAGTTAAAAAAAACATAAATGTTGTAATTCAAATAGAGCTCTAGAAAGTGGTGTGGGTTAAGTTTTGCTGTATTGATTTCTTTTTTTTTTTTGCCTTACTGTGGTTGAGTGCACGGAACATTGATTCATTTCCTTCTGATTTCCTTGCTTTGTGGGGAAGGACTTTGAAAAGCAGCTGGAAGTGACAAGCTCTCTTCCTTCCACATAAAACAGGTAGCACAAAGAGCTGTGGGCTTGAGTGCATTCTCAATGAAGTGATTGATCATAAACAAAAAGAGCGGATGGTGTCTGTGCCATCTAGGGGCTGACAGGACACTTACCCTTCTTGATTCCAAGTCCATCATCAAGTAGGGGGGTGAAATTTTATTTCATGAAGAGCATTGCTTGGCTTCATACCAGGAAGAAATTGGGTGGGAGCCCATCTGTGGCACAGACTGTAACTCTTCCTTTGCACTTCCCTCCTGGGTCTCTATTCAGTGTTGGAGAGGTCTAGTCAGAGCCCACCAGCACCTCTTGGAGGTGTCCTGGCTGGCCAAGGAGATCACTGGTTGAAGGAGGACATGCTGTTTCTGTACTGACTGTTAGCTGTGTAACCCCTGAGCAGGAAAACAGGTCAGGATTTGAATGTACACTTGAACATGAAGAATAGGTTGGAGAGGGTCCAGTTCTACAATCTGTTCAGTTCCCTGAACACAGAATATTGAGCACAAATACAGAGACTTCCACATCTGTTGGTAGACCTATTTTGTTAATTACTGAGTTACATTTATAAATAAGACTTTAATAAAAGCAAAACCTCATTTTCTATGTAGTTTGTGCACCTGTGAGCTCTAATAGTAGCAGCTCACTTCATGCACCAGAGAACTATCAATATATTTTTCAGGGATTCTTGGCAGCAAAGCCTTTGCATGCTGTTTATAAACCTACCTGCAGTGTTAGCTTTAAGATTAGCACTTCTGTCCTATGAAATGTTTAAAGGCTGGTTCTCTAAAGTAAGGCTCCAAAGTCATCATGTAAAATAAAACTAGATTGCTTTAGCTGTGTTTTCCAATAGGCATTGATGACACAGGAAAAGAGACAGAAAAGTACAAGATGTGCTTATCCTTTCCAGATTTCTTGCATGATTGAAGGGTTCTTCTGTAGCTGCCATGGACAGGATCCAGATGTGTGGCAGCAGGGCAAGAGCAGAGCAACCCCTGGGGGGGGTGAGGGCAGGGAGGATGGGCAGCTGTGCTGGGCACCTGTGCCAGGGCAGCCTTGCAGCTCGGGCACATGGACAGGTTAACTCTACAGCAACAAAAAATGCCAGGCAGGTGATCCAATGGAAATGGATGAATGTACAGATACCACAGACTGTGAGTAGGGTGAGAGCAATAGTCAGCTTGGAGAACATGTAGAAAGAAAGCATGAGTTTGGGTATTACCTGCCTTGTTTTAAGGAATATACTCCAAATTATATCTTGTGATGTTGGTGCTCCCAACTGTTAAATTAACACAGGCAAAAAGAATAAAGAAACTTGAGTAAGTTGTTTCAACTGGTGTAATTATTCCCTTGGTGTTACATTTCCTGATTTTCTTGTCCTTTATGTTGTTTCATATTTAGAGGTTAGAGGACTGTTGAAATCATCAAAGCTTTTGCTGGTTTGGGAGAAATTCTGCCTTCTCAACTTACTTCACTTTTGGTTCCAGTTCTGAGAATCACATAAGAAAAACAGAACGCTTCATAGTTGGTAAAAGAAAAAAAAAACAGAAGAAAGTTAACAGTATCACTCTGTTCCTTATAAACCAGGGAGTTTTATGCAAGTTTAGAGATAATGGTACAGGCAAAATGTGAGCCAACTTCTGAGTTTTCTGTCATGAGACACCAGGAGATGTGGCACAAGAACTCAGAGCAAAACAAAATGATCATCATGTAAATCCAAACATCTTGTGATGCATCACAAGATGACAGACTTCTCATGCTACAAGTATACAGACTTTTTCTTCTAAATTCACATATTCAGTCTTAATTACAGCACTGAGGGGCAGAAGAATTGATAATGAAGAAGGTTTGCTTTGATTCAGTGTTACACCAGTGACCTCAAGAAAGTTCAGCTGGGCCGGGTGCTTGTTGATGGCCCAAAGACCTGCTGTTCGAGTTGCAATGAAACATCTCAGCACAGAGAGCTGCAGGTCTGGTAACTTGTTTAGCAGGATCGTCTGCCCCTTCTCTTGGGTGTGTCTTTCCAGCACACTGAACGTGGGTGAGGAGCAGTCTGCACACCCCCAGCCTGGGTCTGCACAGAGCAGGAGCTGTTCTGCAGTGATTTCGGTGTTTCTGAGCATAAACCAGGATTGTCTGTGCTGAGATCTCCTCATACGTGGACTCAGATGAAGATGATAGAAAAGCCTGACTTGATCTGAGGAAGTGAGGGCAGCAGCCAGTGTTGGAGGGTAAGCTTTAGCCTTTCCAATGCAAATGAGCACAGGATAAACATACTGTACTATGGACGTGTTTCTCTGGTTGCAAAAATCAAGTATGCACAAACATGAGAAACAGCCTGGCAGCAGAGTTGAACTGCATGGGAAGGAACGAAAGCATGTGTTGTGGAGATGACATCTGGGCTGGAAAGTAGGGGTAAAACTTCTGCTAAGAACTGTCAAAGACTGTTTTCATTTTTGCTTGCTTGCTGTACTAAACAGCAGAAAAAAATCAAATAGTCATGTTTCTTTGTACTGATGGACATTAAAGATAAACTTTATCTTAAAGATAAACTGAGGCTTTTTTTACAGGGGGGTGTGTGCATGTGTAATTTGACATAGGGAGGCAATCCAGTTTTGTAACATGTTTGCTTAGTACAGTACAGAAATGTTGGAAACCCTGGCCTGGATACCTTATTTTACTGTGCACTTTCTGTGACTGTTGTACTGTTCTATCTCGTATGGAGGTACTTGTCTCTGCCTGTCCAGAAGATTTGAGCAGAGGCCCTTCTTAGCCACTTCTTGTAAAGCTCATCAGGCTCTCACATGGAAGGTGCCAAACTACTGCTTCTAACAGCCTGTGTGACTGCTGTGTTTATCCTCCCTGTGCAAAACAAGGTAGCATTGGAGTATTACCCAGAACCAGTTCTTCTGCACCCATTGAAAAAAACCTCTGCTCTTAATACAACTGGCCTTCTGTTTTCAATGTGTTTTGTGTAAGTATCCTGCAACTTAACAGCATTTGTGGGAAACTTTATTACCACAGCAAATCTGGATTGTTCAGTGGGATTCTCATAACTCACTCTCTCTGGATTCAGTGGCAGTCTGCACTTGCTGCTCAGCAGGACCTGTGCATTTCTGCCTTACCCCATCCTTTGTGAAGTGGTATTAAGTGCTGAGCCTTGCAAGTGAAAGAATTCGGGTCGGCATCCAATGTCATTCTTACTCTGGCACCCAAATCTGTTTTCAATGTCACAGGTGATGAGCTAAGTCAAATGTAATGTTCTCTTTTGTCAGAGCTTTGCTGGAGGTTCGTAGAGGGAGGTTGCTGAAAGAGCTGCAGCTTGACAGGAGAGCAGAGCTGGAAGGGGCCTCTGAAGGTCTCTGGTGCAGACTCCAACTCCAAGCAGGGGGTTAGCTCAGGACATTCTGGGCCTTGCTTCAGTCAAGTTAGGAAAATGTCCAAGAATGGAGATCCCACAGCCTCTTGGGCTGTGTTCCAGTACTTAATCATGCTCATTGAATGTAATTAATACTTTTTTTTTCACAATTGGAGTATTCCTTGTTGCAACTTGTGGCTGTTGCCTCCAGTCTTTTCATCATGTACTTCTGGGAAGAGTGGCTCCATCATCTCCGTTAAAAGATAGTTTAGTGTGTCCAAAAAGCCTTTCTCTTATGTGTGTGTGTGTGTGTGAAAACTATTAAAAGAATTCAAACCACTTTGGGAAATGATGAACAATATCTGTGCCTAAAGGCAGTGTACTTAAAATCATGAACTCCTTGACTTGAGAGCATAGTGTGTACCACTGCAAATGAGAGAAAGTGAAAAATCACTCTGCCCAGGGAGCTTTTCTTCATTTTCTCTGTAATCAAGAGACTAAAACAGAAGAGTTGAGCATTGATTCATTTAAGAGAAGGCTCCTGCAAGAGCAAGAAGCCTTTAAAGCAGCGTGTATTGGCACTGATAATAGGGCAGGGCTTCCAAAGCTGCTAAATAGCAGTGGAAAAAATTACTACAGAGCCCCCTATCACATCACAATCACATCACATCACATCACATCACACAGATACCAAAGTTTTACTTGAAAGAGTCTGATAATTTCTATGCATCTTCTTAATACAGCTGTTTCCAGATTCCCATTCCCTTAATAGTGCAAAGTACAAGATTCCCAAATTTAGGTGATTTAAAAATGTATTTGCTCTTCTTACAGACAACCCCTTTTAAGCAATATTTTGCATAAATTAATTAAATTAAATAAAATGTAAGAGAAGATAGGATTTTAATCTAACTCAAATTGCTGGTGGTTCTGTTGAGCAGAATTGGTTCAGGCAGGTTAAACAGCAGTTTGCTCTTGCTGGTACCCTCCATTTTAAAAGAGTGAGGCAAAAGCCTCTGGCAGGTGGCAGCTTCCAAAGGGGCTTCAGCTGCTGAGAAAAGAACTGGGAACAATTGTGAACCTGAAGAAAGCCCTTGAGAAACAGTTAATAGTGAACAAGAAACAAAGAGGAGTCCAGCTAGTCTGCAGAACAGGATGTAACCAAGGTGTTTGGTTAGTAATACATTATTAGAATTCTGAATCTTAATGCAAAGGGTGTTCTCAGACATTCTCCATGTGAAGACATAACTGTTCCCCTCCCTTGCTCATAGGAAGAGGAAAGGAGCTGCCTGCTGCTGGGAGAGGTACCAGGCTTTGTCCTTGGAGGAGGAAGAGGTTCTTGCTGAGGGAGTGGAAGGATCTTGAGTCTCCAAAGTGAGCTTTTAAATTTCAGCATTGTCTGGAGTGAAGGAGGACTAATAGTTCCTTCTGAGAGATCAAATCCAGAATTTCTGCCTTGAGAGGGATGCAGACACTGTAGTAGCTTTTGTGTCATTGCTTGGCTGCATCGTAGGAGAGGACAGCTGCTCTTTGCTTCCTGCCCACAGATCACACAGTTTCTCTGGATCTCTCCTGGATAACTGGTTCTTGCTGTCTTTTCCTGGTATTAATTACTTGGAAATGGCCTTTCCTTCCTTTCCCCCAGTGTACTTAATCCCTGTATCCATGTATCTCTGTGCACACAAAACAAAAATCTGTTTCATTCAATCTTGGCTTTATTTGGGTAAAACATAAAATGTTTTCTTCTCCTCATCAGCCATACATGTTTATCCATCCTGTTTGAAACACTTCTGTTTATGGCTGAAAAGAGTAAAGCAAAAACATTGACTTGACTGAAGATTAAGTGGATTTTTCTGTGCCGACAAGTCTTGATTTTGCAAGATGGGTTTTAATTAGGTTACGTTTTTTGGTCTCTCTTACTTTGTGATACTTCATGTAATAAGATGAAATTGTATTGTTACTCTTAAAATAATACTGAGTATAATTTGACTCTCTCTCCTTATATGGCAAATGACTGTTGCATTATTGTCTGCTTAGATACCATCAGTGCAAGAAATGAAACTCAGAAAAAAACCAGCCACAAGACAAGAGGGGTGCTGTGCAAACACTGGTACATTTCACAATGAAAATATTTTGGTGTGGCATTATACAAACCCACAAAATATCTTCTTTTCCTTCTTCCTTCCCTTCATTCAAGCAAGGCTCGATGGAGAGCCATGAATGACATTTCTAGAAGCAGAACTGGATTCAGAGGACCTTGAGTCATGCAGCAGAATGGGCTTGTTGGAGGAAATTGTCACTTTCTGTTCTTTGTTGTGGCCGAGAAGGCAAAGTTTAACAGAGAGGAAATGGGAAGGAATACAAACTTGAGTAGCTGCTTTTCCTATTTTAGGATTTGACTTGGCTCTGCCATTCAGTCATTGCAATTAGATATGGGTATAAGGTTATCCCATCATTTTTCTCAGGAACACTTTCATACTGTTTGCCTTTGATCTTGTAACACTGTACTGCAGTGGAGATGTAAAGGATTAGCCTGGAATTTTTGTCTCACTTCAATGTGTTCTTACACTGTCGATTATGTTCTTGTTGAAGTTTTGCAGAGTAGTTATATTTTGACCCAGTGGGAATTGCAGGGGATCTGCTTTAAAGATGCTGTCAAAATAGTCCTTTTATTTGGTTAAATTATCCATGTGGTTCATGATTCTAGAAAATAGCAGAAGAAAGGGGGTTAGACATTAAAAAAATCATGGAAGTCCTGAAAAAAAAAATCATAACTTCCCTTTCTTCTGGATATTTGCTGTGTTATGTGAATGGATCATTTGACATGAGATGTGTCCAAAGCAAAGGAAGGGGATAAACATGCATTAATGTATTGATGAATGATAACATGCAGATAATGTACAGAACTGTGCACCTTAAATGCAAAGAGAAGATCTGCAAGACTGCACGTTCCTTATAGCATATAACATATATTAATTGGCAAGTATTTCTACACATAAAGAGATATACCAAGCAATTGCACTTTTCTGTCTATTAGAAACAGTATTTTTCCCTACCCTATTTGTTTTGTGCTTACAGATTTCCTAGGAATTCCATTTAAATACAGCTTCTGGTTCCTTTGTACATAAGAATACTTTTTTTTTCATGTGAAATGTGAAATTGTAGGAATTGGGTTAGATAAGGTATAAAGATAATTGGTAGCCTACAGAGAGTATTAAGTGACTGAACATAAAATAACTAGCTGGGGTATTACAGGACTAGTGGGTTTATTCAGCCCTACCAGTCAAGGCAATGTATTGAAGAAAATGATAGTCCTTAGGCATTACATTATTTAGTGGATAAAACTTGCAGCCATATGAACAGAGGACATGAGACCTAAGCTACAACATAGTTGTTACTAAATCTAGGAGGTAGTTCTTGATGCACTTAATTTTGTTCTACAAGCATCTTTTTGAAATCTTTGAAAGGAGGGTTGAAAGAAGACTTTGCTATAGCCCTTGGAAGTTCCAATATCATGTGCACGTGAGGCTGTGATTTGAAAAGCACTGCTCTAAAAGCTACCATGAAGGACTTTTCCATCCTTGCTGGAGAAGCGCACAGAAAGAAACTTCTCTGTGTGTTTATTCACTGCAGCCATCTCGCTGGAAGGTTGCAAAATGCACCTCTTGGCTTCATGTCAAGTTGTGATTCATTTTAACACCTGTGATGCCAGTTAAGTATCTCTGGAGGTAGAACTTGTGCTGTGGAACTCAAACTGCATCCGATGTTCCTGACTCTTTAACAGCACCTCACACCTCACAGATCCGCTGATGCTGACCTGGACTGCTCAGAGCCACAGCAAAGCAGTGTAACTGCAGGTTGATTCACTGACAGCTTTTAAAGATTGTTCCTATTTGCCCTTCTGTTTGACAGATTGATCTCAGACTAAAGCCTCCCCAGAGCAAGGATGTTGATTCTCCTGGCTTTCATTATTGTGTTTCACATAACCTCAGCAGCACTGCTGTTCATCTCAACTATTGACAATGTAAGTGCCATTTCTTCTCTTTTTCTCTCAAACATGCAGGCGTTTCTTTGCTTCATAAAAATTGAGTTTTTCTTCTCTAGTTGTCTTCAACTTGCTTATTGAAAGCGCGTAAGGTGGAGCTATGGGACTCGGTTTGGCTGGATATGAGGAAAATGGGGGGAAATCTACTGTCCTTTTATGTCAAATATATGAAGTCAAACAGCTCATGATTAATGTGTGGGGAGAATTTCAGTCAAGGTGTGCTTTGCCTCAGAAATGGTTGTCCAAGATGCCCAGGTAAATCATGAGAGACCCCAAGAATGTATCTGTGTCTATACAGTTGAAGCAGTTTCAGCACAAAGTTTTAGAATAATTTCTATTGTATTCTTTTCAAATTTCCATTTTATTTTTGTGACCAGAAAGAATTTCCCTTCCAATATTTACATCTAGCTTTTAATTGAATTTTCCTCTTTCCAAAACAGCCCACTGTCCTGATCAGTAGTCTGTGCTCTTTCTTTCTCCAAGAGGTCTGGTGTGTACAGGCTTCTGAGATTAAAAAATTTGCTGCTGAAAATACTTCACTGTTGAGTGAAGCTGGTTTGAATCCCATGGTCTTTTCCAAGACTGTGCTCCAAATGAAATGATGTGTTACCCACAACTATTTCTTGCAAAGTTGTACAAACTCAGATGTTATCTTTCAGTCAGCTGGTTGATTTGTTCCACGGAGGTAGGTCATTAATTGAGCACTAGAGCAGGTTGTCTTACCCTGTTCCTTTGAATATTTAGAAAGCAAGGACAGTGAGCAAAGCAACTTATTCTTAGTTCAAGTCTGCTACATACAAACCAAATTATTACAGAAATAAACCCCTGCTTTGTCATTAGGTACTTTTTAACAATTGCAAACTTAAACTGTGGAACCACCTCCTGCTAGGTTTAATGATCTTAAGAGGCTTTTTATAGTCATGAAAATAACTCTGAAAGGATTATACAGTGCTCAGAGCTGAAAAATAATATATTGAACTTGGACTGCAAAATCTAAATGAATGGCATCCTGAGAAAGTAATGCTTTTTCTTAAAACACAGCGTTGTTATTACACATATTCCTGCTACCATAATATATTATAGTTTTTACTGCAGTATTGTTTGCAAAGCTGCACAGTAAGCTGTGAGGTTTCTGGAATGTCTCTTTCAGCAGCAGATCCTACCAGGAGTCATATTTATAAGTCATATTTTGTACAACTCTAGTCAAAACAAAGGCCTGGGTAGCTATTGGAACGGGAATGGGTTTCCTGAGGAAATGCCACTTGTGTGGAGTGCTTGTCGTTTTGCAGGCTACCATAAAAATCTGTTCAGACACTGCAGTGCCATTTTGCCTGGAATGTTAAAACCTCAAAACAGAAATACCACAGGAGGATCTTAATTTGTCAGATGCCAAAGTGTTCATAGTGCATTTGTCCATTGACAGCACAGCTGCATTACACTGAGATTTATCAATTCAGTGCCAGGAACCAGAACATTTATAAAGGATTCTGTTTCATAGATGTATACCCTGCTGTTTCCTGCAAATTAGCAAATGCTGTGCCTTCAAAGAGGTGTGCATCCTAAACAGGGTCTGGATGTACAAAGCACATCTTGCCTAGGTGTCTTATGGAGAGAGCAGTCACTGACTGCCCGAAATTTCTGCCCAAACAGTGGAAACCCCTTGTGCTTTGGGATGTTTAAGATTCCCTCTCCTACCTTACAGAGGTCTAAAATGAGAATGACATGGGGATGATATACCCCTTATTCCAAAAGGCCATTAAATCTCAAATTTAGTTTGAGTGATTAAGTATCAAAAATGAACAGAAAATCATTCCAGCTACTGTACAATTGATGGACAACTAAGGAGTTCTGTGGGATTTTTTGAATTTTTTCCCTGTAAGAGCTCTTTACTTTTACTTTGCAGGCCTGGTGGGTAGGAGATAACTTTTCTACAGATGTCTGGAGAATGTGTACCACGAATACTAGCACCTGTCTGGCTATTACTGATCAGTTCAGAGGTGAGTGTCTCTCCGTGCCTATGTCTCTGTTCCTTTAGCAGGTCTGCTGAAATTGCTATGAAATCTGCAGGGGCCATAATGTAATTGTTCAAAAATCTGCATGCCCTAACTGCACAGGTCTTCCAAAAAGTTTAATAGTGGTTTTTGATTTTGGAAAAGCAGCTGTTCCAGCAATTTCTGTGAGAGGAAAGCAGAAGAACTGTCACAGGCACTTAAAAGCCCAGTGCAAGAGAGTAAACACAAACAACTAACAAGAAGTGCTAAAGAGTTGTTAAAAAATTAGATCGGATAAAAACAGTAAAGTCATCTGAATCTGATAGAATTTGCCTCAGAATTGAATTTGCAAAGAAGAACTTAAAAAATACTGGCTGTGCACAAGAATGGGGGGAAAAGTGGAAGACAGAACACAAGCTGGAGTTTTAACAAGGAGGCCTTAATATACAACCCAGCATAATATCCTGCTTTACAAAAAATAAATGTGTTCTCAAATGTTACATTTGCTTTATTTCTGCACCTTCAACTTGGGTGTATATTGAAGAGGTAGATAATTTGAAGAGCTGTGTGCCCATGAAATAATTTTGCTTTTGAGGCATCAGGTTGGTTCAGGGCCTCTAACCTGCAGTGAGATGATCCATCACACATGGATTTAAGGGTTTGCATCTGATGTATTGCTGTGCATCCACTGCAGGCAGGTCCCCAGACTGGTGGATGATGGGTAGCTCAGGAATGTTTGCTGCTCCCAGAGCTCTGACTGCAGTGGCTGTGCTGGAGGAGAGGGGTTGCAGGAGCTCAGCCTGGCTGGAGCGTGGCTGCAAAGTTACACAAAGCAGCTACACGTAGTTAAAAATTTATTGGTTACTTTTTTAGCTCCTGGTTATAGGGAAGTCATTGACAGGATAAAAATCCGGATCGGAGGAATCTTTTGTGCCGAGTGTGGATATCCTGTCTGGTTACATCTCCCTGGATAGGGCTGTCTCCAGGTCTGGTTGGAGGCTGGGGTCTGCCTTTGTGAGCCATTTGGGACAGCTGGCAGTTGCACTGTGCTTTTAGTACACTGATGGTAGCACAGGATGTGGTGTGGGAGGAATAGCCTCTTCAGTATTTTTATTCAGTTTTATGAGAAGCTTTTAAGAGTCCTCAAACCACTGACTGCATCAATATACCAAGGAGGCAGGGAAGAACCACCCTGAGGCAATGCACAGCGGGCTTGCTGTGTCTGCTGGACTCCTGCTTCCAGGACATAGCTCTGCCCCTCATTGCAGGAGGAGCCGAAGAGAGAAACTATTTTTAATCAAGGCTGCTTTTGTTTCTGCAGAGTATCAATCGATTCAGGCTGTTCAGGCTGCCATGATCCTATCTACTATCTTCTGTTGTGTGGCATTTCTGGTTTTCATTCTTCAGCTCTTCCGTCTCAAGCAAGGAGAAAGATTTGTGTTAACCTCAATCATCCAGCTCCTGTCATGTGAGTGATTTTTCAACACTTGTAACTTTAATGATGTTTTCGTGAAAGTAAGGAAAGGGAAGGGGAAAAAGGTTTCAAGAAGAATGAGCTGCATGAGGAATTTGTAGGGCTCTTGAGGCCACAGCTTATCCTTCATATTTGTTTAAACAGTGAACTGCTCCATTCTTTAATGTTGAGGGAGTTAAAACATGGATGTCATCACTGCTCAGAATAAAGTAATTTAAACTTGGAAGGGAAAGAATTTGAGATTCTGAACTTCTTGAACAAGTTAAATAACTCCGTAATTGTTACAGGCAGGTACTCTGTTTTTCGTCAGTCTTTAGAACTATCCAGATGTTCAGAATTGTTTTCTGTTCATTGCAAATAACACAGATACACAACAGCACTTCAAATTTAATCCATGCCAAAGAAACTGAGAATATGACCTGAAATGCTTCCAGCTTAGTCTGAGGATGGAAAACAAGTGTCTGCAAAGAAAGGACATCGGTGGAAGCAGCTGACAGAAGAGAGACAGTGAATAGTTATATATATATTGATAATATTTCAAGATGCTAAACTTTATTATTTTCTTCCTCCTCCAGGTCTGTGTGTTATGATTGCAGCTTCCATTTACACAGACAGGCATGAAGAACTGCACCAGAGCTATGAATATAGGATGGAAGTTTCTAAAGGCCAATATGGCTATTCATTTGTCTTAGCCTGGATTGCATTTGCCTTTACCCTGATCAGTGGTGTGATGTACTTAGTATTAAGGAAGCGTAAATAAATGTCAGCAGTTAGTTATTTCTGTCACTGCAGTACAAAACCAAATTCCAGTAACCATTTTGTATATAATCCTTTACATGGTTTTGTAGTAAAGGTATTGTTTCTCTAAAAATGTACTGTGTTCTTGATATGAAACAAATCCCAAAAAAAAGAAGGCAGGTGAAATGGGATGCTGGGCACCTACAGGTCAGGGGTTGGAGCAGGACAGAGCCAAGTTGTTTCTTTTACATATTTCATCATCATATAAATGGTTTTCCCTTTACCAGACATTAACAGTTTTTTCCTGGCCTCTCGAAGATTACAAATAAAGCCCGTGCAAATTAGTTTATAAGCAATATGCTAACTGTATTCCTGGACCAGATGTATCCCTTTGGAATGTGTTAAATATAAGGGGGTGTAAAAAAATGAGGCCCAGATCACAATGAAAAAGGAAAGAATTATAAAGCCCAAAGCTGCACTGAGAGTGTCTGTCCTGGCACTGGACCAGTGTTCTGCTCTTTGTAATGTGCAGTAAGTGTCATCAAGTTTTTATTAAAACCACTTGCTTTGCAAAAGTAAACAACTCCTTTTTGTACTCCAGCAAATGTTTCTCTTCTTCTCTTTCACATTTAATTTAAGCACAGACCCTTTGGCGGGAGAACTCCCTGGCAAATTCACTGTTCAGCTGGGACCAGCACAGTCTGAGCAGTTAAGGAATACCCCACTCCAGTCCTAAATCCCTTTATTTTTGCCTTGTGTGTAGCCTTTCTGCAGGGTAGAACAGGAAAACAAGCATCACAGTGCCTTCATCTGTAGCTTTCCAAGCAAATTAGTGATCAAGCAATGCCAAATTTAGGTTTTTACAGCCAAACTCAGCATGGTTATTACACTGGGTTCTTATCATGTAGTGATTTCATGGTTAATATGGCCTTTACAAAAGCATTCCCTGAGTCTGCCCATTAGGAAATTGGCCTTTAAAAAATTCATTTTAAATTGTTTTGTGGATTTTACTGGAACTAAACACTACTACTAAACAAATCAGACTGCAATTATTATGCTTATGAATTCCAGACTAGGTTTTAAAGATAAAATGACTTGGTGGTTTTTATTTTTCAGTAATTTTGTGAGCTAAATCTGTGCTGTAATACCAGGCTTAGCTGCTCAGCAGTGTAATACTGACTTTGGGTGATGGTGATTTTGGAGTTGGGAGATCAGTGTGGAGAATGAAGTGGCCTTTTCTGGTTAGTCACAGCTTTGATGCTTAAGTACAGATCTGACTTTTTAAAAGCTCTAACCATTTATTTATTTCAGTGTGTTCACTACAGCTGGCCCAATACCCAGGCAATAAAATAGTAGAATAGGTTTTGAATGAGGTATTTAGAAGAAATTCAGTCTCACAAAGTAGTGCAGCTCTACTGGAGTTAATGCTGACTACATTATACCTCAGTTAATGGATAATTATTATGATGTAGTAAGCTAGTTATTGACCTGATTCCTTCAGATTTATCCTTGATTTATCCCAGAGTAAAAAGCTCAGGTGCATAACTATAGGAATGGTCTCCAACATGAGTAATAGGTCATACAGTTCCATCTTCATTCCTTCAACACCTCAACATGATTTGGCATGTGCTACTTGTCTTTTTTGGGAACAAAGAAATTCCAGCAGGACTGTTAAAAATTTAGGATGAGCAAGGACAACACACTAAAATAATAATGAAAAACCCAAATCAGTTTGAAGAAAATGCATTCTTCCCAGTCTATCATAATGCTACAGTATTATGTCATGTTTTTTCCTCTTAGTGGGAGTGCTCTGAATTTCAAGAATTATTACCCTACTTTTTAAAAAAGTGTTTTTACAGTTTGCTGAATACATTTCAGGTTCAAAACCTGAATTTTTGCTTGGAAGCAGAATTTGTCTTCACTAAATAGATGCAGGTTTAAGGATGAAAAAAGATAGACTCATTAGCTAGGCATTTTGCTAGATTTATTAAAACATGAAAAAGAGAAATTCTTAAGCAAATATGGATTACAACTGACTTGTACCTAGAGGACAGTCCTGTAAAATTCTAAGTTAGCTGTTATACCACTGACTTGCAGAGATGTTTCAATTTCTTGCCTTGATCATGCTCAGGTCATTTACAGAGCAAGTATTTAAAATACAGATGTAGATATACATGAACACACAGATTAATTCCAGATTAAAGCTCTGTCCCTTTAATTAAAAGTAAAAAGCGCACACACAACAAACACTTGATGCACAGCACCAATACTTGAGTACAAACAGCAGCATACACAAGATGCCACATAGAACAGACATTCAGGAATGTTCTGCACAGCAAACCCACAAGTAGCAAACCAGTGAACTAGAATTTTTAGCAGGACAAACATATTTTAGGATATTCTTTCTACCTGATATGCCTTTAAAATATACCCTTTTCTATACTCTATATATTCTGGAATGTACATGAAAATAAAACATTCTTGTACTGTAATAGCAAACGTTTAGCAATCTGACCTTGTCTTTAAGCTTGGGATATATTTATACTATGCTGGATGAGAAATAGTTGAGTATTTGTGTGAACAGGTAAAATTAAATTCTTCCTGCCTCTACTAGAACCACAAGCTATTTTTGTCCTTTGTTGAAGACCTTTCAGGGGAAGCAGAGAAAATAGCAGTGTATTGAACCTTTAAATGTCTGGTGTCAATAGCTACGGAGTAATGCAGGATCCACAGATGCCCTGAAAAGTAGTTTACTTGTAAGGGTTTTGTTATTTTTCATCATTTCTAGAAACAGCCATGTGTTTAAGATAAGGCTGAGTGCCTCGGCCATGTGAGTAAACAGTTACTTCTGCATCTGCTCCGGTCCAAAATTCAGGTTTGCATTGAGGAACCAGCAGCACACACAGGTTTGTACAGATCCATTCAAAACATTCCTCCCAGCTCCCCAGAAATAATTTCCCAAACCCCATAAAACTTCTCCCTTCTAATCATGGTGAACAAAAGAAAAAAGTCCAAATTTTTAAAATATTCTGTAGCATCTGTGACTCTACCTTGACATTTTTTACCCAGCAAGCAAGCACTTGAAGTACAGGAAACAATCCTGGAAAAACAATCTAAAGTATTTATGTCAAGATACTTTAAAAAAAAAAAGTTTTTCTTTATATGTTCCATCCAGGACAAGAGAAAATGAAGTTTTACATTAGTTTGCTATGAGATACCTTTAAAAAAACAAAAGCACTGTAGGTGACAGGATCTGTGTTGCTTAGACATTAACTGGTTTTTTACCCCAGCTACATCAGTAATTTGTGTGGTTCTTAATGTGTTCAAAATAATGGAAGGACTGCAGAGCTCTTCTTACCTTGAGCATCATGGAAACTTGTGCCACTTAGCTAAACAGACAAAACTAAAAATCCTTCCTATAATTTCTAAAATCAGGAATAAGATGAGCCACTACCTTTCCAAACACTGAAGAGAGCTAAGATTCCTAAAATCATAGTTCATCAGTGCTGCTGAAATAAAATAATGAAGCTGAAAATTTTATTTTTCATTTCTACCCTATGTGCAATAATCCCCTCTGAAGCAGTAAGACGAAAGAAAATGAAATGTGGAAGTAAATTAGTTTTAAAAACAAGACATCATTTCCAAGGCCATAGAATCAATGGAGTAAATGGAATAACATTCATAACAGACACTAACAATTAAGAAACATGAGGAAACGAATCCTCTACAGTCTAAATGTCACAATACAAATAACACTTTAACTTGAAATTCACTGCAAGTAACAATATAGTACAGAACAGCAGAACAGTAGCAGACCACTTAGTGAGGTACTCTGTGTCTCTTCAAGAGTTTTTTAAGTAGTTATAGACTGTGTATCACAAAATGGTCTGTCACATCCACATAGATCTTTTCAATGAATGAAGAAGTGAGACTTTCTGGGATGATAACCTGTGGGAACAGTAAGGCCCCGAAAGTGGCAAAGCCCTTATTTGGTCTATTTTCTTCTGATGTGATGCAGAATTATTACTGAGGTTTTAATGGAACAGATCCAGGTGGTAACTGTGTAGGGAAGCACACGTTGGATCAGATCCTCTGAGGGCCCATGGCAGTGCAATTCCCTTTGGATTTTACACAAAAGCCTCTTTTAGTTTAAGGATTCAAAGTTTTCAGCAAGCTCTGGACAAAAGGCAAGATGTGGATCCTTGGAGGAAGATGTGGAAATTGCTTCAAAGTCTAGGCACAAGACAAAATCAGCTGTTAGTGCAACAATAATAACAAATACTAACTTAGGTTCATGTAAATACATAAACTGAATTGCTGCTGTGTATTTCCAGCCTAACAGCAGTGGCCCAGATTACCCAGTGTTCATGTATTAATATTCAGCATGTTGCTGATGTTTCCATCTGTCCAGTAAGATTTTCCCTGAAGTAGAAAACACTCCTTGCACACCAGTAATAACAACTTAGAACCACAACTTGTGTGCTATCAAAAGGAGTGCTGAGGAGGTTTCTGTTACACCTAGAGGGATATTTGTTCACTTTGGATCATTACTGCCCTGCCCCAGTTTCTAAAGGGAGATGTGTGTGTGTGCTCTTTTTTCCCCCTCCCAATAAATTTAGCCAAAAAGTCACAAACTTGTGAATGTACTTAGTTGCTTAGTTTTAAAACAGGTGTACATTGCACAGAGGAGTAAAACTGCAGATGCCTTCATGGGATTATTCACTGCTATAATAAATGTCAACAGGTACGAAACAATCCTGATGATACCCAGACTGTATCGTGTGGTGCAGATTTTGGTCTGTTTTACTGCTGCTGCTTGAAGAAAGCTTTTGTTCCATTTCTCTTAAAAAAAAACCCCAAAGTGAAACTGTATTTCTAAAAAGCAGACAGTTGTGTTGCTGTCATAAATGCTGAAGTTCAGAAAACTTCATTTAAACCAAGTAGGCCCATATTGTTACAAAGGAAAATGGTAGGAATATAACGTGTGCACTGCTTCACAGACTCAGTCTTCTTAGCCTATTATCAGCAAGAAGAAAAAAAAAGTGCCACATCCTCCTGAGAGATTTTTTTAATATCACTTCAGATATTTTTATTTGCTTTTTAGCATGTAAATCTTTAACACTTAAAGTATCAGTACTGACGAATTAAAACTGTTTTGGAAGTGAAGAGCCTAAAAGCTCTTAGGGTAAAAGTTTAAATCCTGTTGTCAAATAATGTTTTTACACATTTTTATGCATGACAGATTTGGTAGTGGAAGGAAAGGAAGGAAAAGGCAAAGTAGAGGGAAAAGAAGATAAGGGAGAAGGACAGCTGGAACAGGTTTTGGGGTTTGGGGTTTTAGTGTGTTTATTTCTGACCATGGTATCTCCTGGCATCCCTTACTTGCTTCTGTCGAAAAATGTTTTACTGTTTCAATCTTGTTACAATGGAGCCTCCTCGTGGCCAAAGAGAAGCCTTCTCCTTCAAAGCCCAACTGTTCAAACGCTGTTCCTTTCCCACTCGAAAAGGTCTTTAAAAAGCTTAACTTTCCCTCAAGCTCTAACCGTCCTGCAGGATGCAGATCCACAATTTAAACTCAGCTTTGGCCAGTGGAAGGTTCATTTTGGGGTGGGCTAGAAATGGCTCTGCCAGGTGATCCCACAGATCCTGATCTGTTCTCACAGAAGCCACCCCTGCATCTCTCAAGACCAAAACCTTGACAGGTAACCCCAATACAGCAATGGACAAGGTGTTGTGCTGCCACAGAATTATCTTCTCCTTATGGTTACCTACATTTCTACACAGTTACACTTCAGCCAATAAATTTAGGGAGATGCTGAAAAGTAAACTTCAAAATTTTTCTTTTACCTTCATTATCACTGTGGTTTTCTTCTTCTATATCGATCTGTTGGGGTTCTCTTTCCTTCCTTTCATTCTGATAAAACAATACAGAATTTCAGTGGGAGGCTTCTATCAAGTGTCTCCAAGACTACTTAGCAATTGGCAGAATGGAACACTATCTGTTAAATTCCTTACAACAACAGAAAATTATTTTAAAAATACAAGTTATATATCCAAAAGTTCAGGCAAGTAAAAGCAACACTTGATGGCTCACAACAAACTGTTTAGAACATCATCTAATTGCTTGAGGTCTTTTCTTAAAAGCTTTCACACTGTAAGCTTGTTTTAAAAACCTGAAATTAAAATTTAAATTTTGAGGCTTGTAAGCATCTTACTGGACCTTATCCTGTTTTATGCTTTGGTTACAGTTTTTGGGAAAAGTCCAGGAAGATATGAAACTAATTTTGTAAAACATGTGAAAGCCTTTAACAAGAAGACAAGACTGCATGTCTGTCACATGCAATTCTTTTATATGTTTAGATGTGAAAGAACAAAACTACTGAGATTCCAAAGACTTCTTTCAAACAACCATATTTCTGTAAAAGAGGGATTTTATTTTTCTTGCAATATATGGTCAGTGTGAAACAAGAGGCTGACAATTCACAGAATTACTTCTCCCACTAGATTAGCTAAAAGATTTTCAGTGCAGCAAAATACAATCATGCTAAAGACATGAGAAATTCCTGTTCCTCATAACAATCTGATGTCCCCACAAAAAAAGGATGTTTTGTAATCTTACCATTTTACTACTAATGTATCAGTGCCTCTCATAACAAATAATTAAGAGCTATGTTACTGATATTTTTATTTGCTCTTCCATATTTTTAATTTCACTGCCTAAGGAAGTGGTTTTCAACTTGCAGTTCATGGCTCTGATGCAACTGGTTGACTAAACAGCTGATGGAAGGTGTCAACACACGTAGTGTCCATGCCCTCCTTTGAGACTGTTTCATCAGAAAAAAGCTCTGTTGTAGTCTAGATTTTTCTGTTCTTTAGGCAAGCAATAACAACTGTCAAATACAGCTGTCAAAGCCACGAGATTTCAGTACAAGTGGCATCAATGCCCATGTTAGCAAGTGCACCTGCATCACACCTGAGCAACAGCTGGTTCTGAGAACACTTCCCCCTGAGCTGCTACCACAGCATCAATACATCTCTCCAGTTTTGTTACTTTCTTCTGCTACAGAAAACAAACACAGCAGTTAAGAAACACAGTTAACCTGAAATAAGGAATTTACATATTAATGTCATATGAAGAGTAGACAGTGAAAGAACTGCAATGAACAAAGGCTAAAAATAGAACTATCAACTTGTCTTTATGTCGCACAAAATGAAAAATTTGCATACTTTTGGGGTCTTTAAGGTACCATAATAGTCATATGTGATTCACATGCAAAGTGTTCCCACAGTTGTGCAAAGACCCTTACCAGGAATATTTTACTTATTTCTTCATAGATATTTGTGCATTCCAGTTGTTCGACTCTTCTCTTTAAACTTTCTAATTTTTCATTAAACAAGTCAGCATTTAAATCCATCCGCTCACCAATCTTAAGTCTGATCTAGAATAAAGAAATGCTGTGTTTCAAATCTAAAACCACTGAAATGACTATGCAAAGTAAGTGGCAAATTTCAAATTTAAATGAGTTTTGACAGACTTCTGGCATCTAATCAATGAATTCAGTAGCCTCTGCATTCTCACGTGTGCGCACAAACATTTCTTTCCAATCCTGCTGATTTTTCATCCAAGTCTGGCTCCTCAACCTTCCTACCAGCACAAAACATTACCTAAGCCCTGTGTCTACACCTCCTCAGTACCTTCCTCCCACCTTTCTACCCAGAAGTACCTCTGCATCATCAGGGACTGACTACTGGAGTCACAGGGGTAACAGACATTGGGAATCACCAGCCTGAAAGCTCATTTTCATGGAAAAAAGTGCTGGAATTAAGATGTTTGGGTGACATACAACAGTCATAACAATGCTCTAAGCAGTGTAATATGGTTGAACTGTTGGAGTTCAAAATAATGAAATCGTGGTTTCTACTGAACACAGTGGGCGTATCGCAGCAATTTCAAGACACCTGACCGGTGTTTAATTGTTAGTTCTTTGCCTTCAGAAATTTTTTCAGGATCAGCTGAATGTGACAGTTTTTCCCTTGACTGAAACTGCATAAAGAGTTCAGAGTTCTCTCATCCACCTTAGACACTATGCTCCTTATTCTAGGTCTCCAGCAGTAGCATGTCACAAAGAACTATTTCTTTACAGTGGAAAGAAATTAAAGAAGAATTTTCATGTATTCTTCATAAATTATCCCTCCAAGTAATCCCTCCTGTTTCTATCTTCTGGAAAGTGCCTAAGTCCATCCTATCTAAAGCAAATTATCAAATGCATGAGGCACAGTTGCAGTCTAACACACTTTCAAAAACTTAATAGTCAGATCTACTCACAAAACAAGTATTACTTCACCTAAAATATGCCAAGAATGAAATGCATTCATATGTAAATTTTGTTTTACATGCACCAATCGGAACAGTTTAAAATTTGGGTGAGTAGAGAATGCACTCAAAATAACTTCAGTATTTTCTCCCCTCCAGACACCTTTTTGTATTCTCCCCAGAAACAATTACCAACATTTGCTAATCTAAACCATCAGTTCTCCCCACAAATAGAGCTCCGGTTATGAACAAGGTGGTCACATCTGTTTTAAAGCACATGCAAAACAATTCAAACACTCGAATCACTGCACATTACCTTTTCTAAAAGAATTTCTTCATTTTTGCACGTTGTACAAATACTCTCTTTCTTGCTTTCATCTGAAATCTTAGTACTTTTACACGGGGTATTTTCTTTGCTTACTGACATTACCCACTTTGTTTGAGTGTCCCCTGAGGGAAAAAAAAGAAAAAAGAAAAAGCCAGCATCAACCTTTCAAACTTATTTCTACATTACAACAGAAATAATTAGGACTGAGGGCAGTGGAGGGAGGAGTTGTACAATTCAAATCACTGATGTTCCGCCTTAAATTGCTGCAGTGGTTTGATTTTAAAATAGAACTGGGACATAGGATTTTGTGGTAGGAGAAACAAACCCCAAAACCTCAGACAAAAGTCTGCAGAGAGGGAAGAGGAGGCCAGAAACAAGATCAGGTTGCCGCTATTTATTTTTTCACTACTAAACTGTATTAGATGCTTACTGAAAAGTATTTTATCCCCTCATTTTTTCCTTTTCCAGTGACAGAAACATGCTATCTTGAGACGAACCAGACAGCAAGGCTTCTTTCTGCTGAAATAACACTGAGATGTGCCTGAGGGTTTTTCCTACCCTATTCTGGTCCAGTGCCTCTCATTTCAGTTTTACGTAAGAGCTTTCTGACCACCCCTGGAGGTGTTTAAAAGGCGTCCGTGTCTGTCTCCGGCTGATGTAGTTTAGGGGTAACAGCGGGTTGGCGGCCGGGCGGGAGGATCTTGAAGGTCTCTCCCAACCTTGCCGGTTCTGTGACTCCACGAGGAGCGAGGGGGCGAACCCGGGGGCGATGGTTCTCGGCGAACCCGGGGGCGATGGTTCTCGGCGAGCCCGGGGCGATGGTTCTCGGCGAGCCCGGGGCGATGGTTCTCCTCGCCCCCTTTGCCTGGGGGCACACGGGAGGCTGGGCTGGGCAGAGGGACCGGCGGGACGGCCCGAGCCCGGGGGCGGCTGCGAGCGGAGCCGGGCCGGGCACCGACCGGCGGGCTCGCCCCTGAGGGCCCAGGGTAGCACGGGGGAGCCGGGCCGGGCACGGCACAGGCTCGTTCTCCCACCTCCATTAATTCTTACCTGTAAGAACTCCTCTCAGCACTGCCGGGCAGCAACGCCCATAAACTAAACCATAAGAAGTTTCACCCCAGCGTGAAGAACTTTCTTCTGAGGGTGGCAGAGCGTGGTGGGGGCCCCTCTGCTGTAACAGGCACGGGCAGAAGTGACGTTATTAAAACGTTACCAACGGTGGGGTGCTGAGGGTCTGGTAACAAGTCCAGTTCAGCGGCTCTGTGGCCTCTTAATAACAAGTCAAAGTGGCCCAACCCAGTTAGTTAAGGCACTTAGTGCGCAGATCACACATCCAGGGTGAAAAACAACCCCATTGGCCTAGAGTGTTCTGTAAACACCCATGCAATTAGTGTGTATTTCTGGCTAATAAGTACTGGTACACTCTTGAGCCACTCATGCACCTTAGGTGGACTTATCCCTTGTGCATCCAGCGCTGTAATAAAAATAATGTGTGCTTCTTAATACTACGTTGGTTCTAGGGGGTTTTATTCCCATTTTCAGCAACACTGTGGAGGCTTGTCCTGTGCCACATTGCCTTGTGAGGGAGTCAGGGCCGTGGACTGGAGTTGGATCCAATCTCAGCCAAATTCCATTTTTTTTGCCCCAGCTATGTGATCTCGGAGAAAGGACACAGAATTTGGAAGGAAGTTTTACAAGGTACTTATACACTAGTGGTGAAATTGGGGACATACACCTTCCTTATGCCAAATCCCAGTGATGGGAACGATTCCTTTTTTCAGTAAAGGTTCTGCTAGAAATGAGTGTTACTAAAAGGCTGAGGTGGATTTAAAAACAAGAAGCCCAACCGGTTATAGGAAAGAAGAAAAGATCTAGAACAACATTTTAACTCTGATGATAGTTAATATTTTTATGGTTGACAATAGATTTTCTTTTTGATTCTGTTTTTCTTGCTGCCTATGACAAATCATATTACATTTTTTTCAGATACTTTTCCTGTTTCCTTTCTAAAGTAATGTTTACTGCTCCTTGGAAATAAATATATGCAATTGTTACACGTTGATTTCAAGTTGGGCATTTCTTTATTTTAGCACAGCAAATCATATTCCATGAAGAAACTCCTATAACAAATACAGGTCCAGTGTTTGTCCTATCCCTAGAGCTGGCTGCAGGGAAGAGAAAGTCCTGGAAGTCACAGGCTGTAGCTCCTTGCTGTCTGCTTGAGAGAGCTCAAACTTTGGGATCGCAGACCCAGAGGGCCTCTCTCAGGAGCAGATGAATAGCAGTGACAGTGGCAAAGCTCCGGCTGTCCAAAGCTGGTTCCAGGCACGGAAAATTCCTCTGTGTGAGATTCCAAGGTGAGACAGCCCATCTCTGTAATGTCCTGCTACCTTCACGACATGAAGATGTATTCAACGAGCAGAAAAGACTATGAAATGTGCTTAAAAATTTGAAAAGAGAAATATTTTTTTCACAAACGCTGAATCTTAAAATCTGATTGTTGCCTTGACAGTGTTTACAAATATAAACCCATTTGTTTTCTCGTTGTTTATTTATTTCCATGGATGACAGAACACACAGAACTGTTTCTTTCAGCAGCAGCACCAGTGTATGCTAGTCAGGTGTTCCTCAGAGTATAACCTCAGACTCTTCCATTTTGCAGTACAGTAGGTATTGAAGTAAAGTAGGGGGAAATAATGGTTTCTAACAGCTGAAGGATATCTACTATTTAAGCTAAGAATTTTGTTGCTCTGTTAAATCCGGTGAACCTTGTGTGATTTATTGCTTATATTGAAACATTTGATATTGCAGTAAGAAAACAGGCTCCTGAGGTGCTTCATTTACTTGCATAAAAGAGTAGTCTAAAATGGTGAACACTGATATGTTTTATTAGTTGCATAGTAGTGCATCAAAGCTTGTGAAGCACTAATGATTAGTCCAATGATTGATTTGCAAACAGGAATATTTTGAGTTCATTTGTTATTGTAACAGTTTTTCAGATGCTCTTCTGGGTGCAGTTTGTATCTTTAGAATAAGTGAGGGTTTTTCAAATCTACATTAGGAAAGGGGACTTTCTTTTCTTTTCTATGTCCAAGAAGAGATTCTGCCCTGGTTTTTTTTGGGCTTCAGAGGTTGTCCCTTTGCCTAACTGTGTGAGGAGCTGAGAGAAAGAGCACTAGCACTAACCTTTCTAAATTGCTGCATAAAGACGAGAACCACAACCAATAATAGGGAAGGAGACCTGGAACATCATTTTAATCTAATGATAGTTGATATTTTTGTGGCTGACAGTAGATTTTCTTTTGATCATGATCAGGGAGGAAGAGTGACAGGGATTGGGAACATCATGTCACTTAGTGCTGCCTTTTGCATATCAGGGATTAAGAGTTTGGGTTTTTCTGGTTTTAAAATTGTAAGAATGTTTAATTTTCTAAAATGCTGCCATTCTCTTTCAATAGCAACATTATTTTACCCATTTTTTCATATATATGTAAAGCTACTAATGAAAATTAAAATGGTATTTTAGAGACTGTGTAAATCTAAGGACATATTTATTTTCCATTCATAGCTATGCATACTATTTTATTAGCTCGCAGGGAGCTTGTGAAGCTTTTTTGGAAGGAGAATTATTTGAGATTCTCAAATGCAGTCTCTGTGAGTAGCACTGATGAATACAGCTGGGGTGAAAGGCTGTATGAACTCTTAGAAATGTAATAATTTGCATTCAGATTTTTTTTGTTGTTGTTGTTTTATCCTTTAGGTGAAAAGTAGCAGCATGGAGGAATGATGGATGATCTTTTTAAGGTTATAATCTTTTGTCTTGCTGGGTTTAGTCACAAACTCACAGTTAGAAATACAGAGGGGGTTGGGGTTTATGTTTATTTTTATTTTTCTCTGAAAGGTCTATAACATGCATGATTTCCATTAATCAAAATGATTTATTATGTTTCCAGTTTCTCTAGTTGCTCCTGCATTGCTCAGACTACAATCTTATATGGCAATTCTCATTTCCCTGGAAGTGTATGTAGAGCATAAAATGTCATGTATTTTTCCTCAGTGACTATTAAGCAAACCCCCCACATACAGAGAAAGCCATGTGACTTCAGCTTGGCTGTTCCTCTGTAAAAAAAGGCTACAAAATAAAAATACTGTTTGTGTTTTACTAGGTATAGTAGAGGTCTAGAAGTTCCTTAGACAAATAGGTCGTCAATAGGCTGGATGAGCAAACAATTAGTGAACTTCATGTATCTGGGATGTTCAGATATGTCCAGATAATAAATTATTTCCAGCCTGTCTGGATTTTAGCTTAAAATACATTTAGTACCCATCTCACAGTTTGTTTCTTCTCCTGTAATCCCTTTCTTCTTCATCAAGTTGTTCGAATTTAGACTCTAGTTTTTACTTTCAAGCTAAATGTAAAATAAGTAAAATCACTAATTAGGCTTGTTTTTTTCACTCAGTGGCTGTTTCTTACAAGGATTATATGGCAAAAAGTTAACATCAGCATTGACACATTTGATCTTGAGCTTCATCAGGCTCATACACCAAAG
The DNA here is from genome assembly GCF_001604755.1 of Lepidothrix coronata. NCBI lineage: Eukaryota > Metazoa > Chordata > Aves > Passeriformes > Pipridae > Lepidothrix > Lepidothrix coronata. The sequence continues at coordinate 6,148,846 of NW_016690204.1, read as the reverse complement.
TGTGGCTCTGTGGACCAAGGCCATGTAGATCTGAAAGAGGAAGAAAAAATAAGCATAACTAAAAATGTAGGTGTGGGCTATCGATTAATGAATGAGTCAGTGTTGCCGTTCTCTCCAGCTTCAGGGACCAAATCCCAAGGTTTTTACCATTTTTGTAGTGAAAATGTCAGCTTTTGACCGTATTTTAAACCAAGGTCCTAAAGTTAGGGTTTAAAGTCATTTTTCTGATGTTAAGTTGATCCTCAGAGACCCCAGCACCAGCAGTTCATTCCAGAGTTCTGACATATTTATAATGGTCTGCCCTACTCTACAGGGAAAAACAGAAACAATAACAAGGTCAATTCGTAGTACATGAGCTTGATGGAAAGAATATTTTAAATAAAATTGAATGCAGGTCGTGAATGTTACTGTAATTCACCTGTGCTGAGAAAAAATCCTGAAACAAAGAAAATTTTTACAACAGTAGTCATATGTGGTTCTAAACATCTTTTAAATCAGTGTTAAAAATACGCTGTAGTACTCAAGGTAATGTTCAATTGCTTTTCATTCAGAATGACACTCACAGGTTGCCTGCAAACCAAACAGATTTAGCAGAACAGAACCAGACTCTTGCTCCTCCCCTTTGCCAGCCGTGGTGTCTGACGGGGGGAATCTGAGCGGCCACTGATAACAGGAAATTCTGGAAGACTCCTAAATGACTTCGGCAAAAGAGCTGAAGTTTCTCATGTAAATACATTTCCTTTCGGTTGAACCTTGCAAATTTGGCTGTTCTGCCATGTGCTGACTAATGCTGGCTGTGCTACTGTCACTTTTGGATTAAGTTCTTTGCTTTTGTCCAAAAATGAGAATTTTTTTCCTCCCCCCCCGCCCTCGCTCTTGGATTTTGATATCACTTGCATCAGATCCAGGAGGTTGCTTGCAATATTACCGACAGTGGATAGTTGATTTAATTCTTAGTTTGTGGTGAGGTTACAGTCAAGGGCTTAATTTAATGTTACTTAATTTACTGTGGAAATAAATAAGCAAGATATATCTGATATGCTGGCTCCACAGTACTTCAGAATGTTAATGCTTTTTGAGCAGAACAATGCAGCTAAGCCAGGAGTCCTTGTCTGCTGTGCCCTCAGATATATGGATCTTAATTTTTTGTCTTTGATAACAGAAACAGATTTAGCTTGAACCTGGGATGAGCAGATGAGCACTATATGGATATGTGGAGTGGTGGTGTTATGTGGTATTTTACACACAGATCTGGAAAAATTGGCTTAAAGTCACTTGAAACTTACATTCATAAATAAGGGTATGAAATATGTGTTCTTCACTTTTACTTTTTAGATGCAGGTGATGGTATTGTCTTGTCCTGTTTTCCTTGTGCATGCCTTGGCGCAGAGGTTCCACACTGCCTCTCTCCACCTGGCAGAACGTGTGTGCTGTGCTTCACCTTCATGTTAACTGATTGCCAACTGTAGTGACAAGCAGGTCATCGAGAATAAAAACAATATCTACTTCATCCTGGTCTGTAAATACATTTCTGTTCTTAAGTTTAGTTTAGCTCGAAAATTTGCTGGAGCCATGTTTAGTCAGGCTAATAACTGGAGCTAAATTTTGACCTGCTGTTGTGAAAAGTCTGCAGGATAATTGGGATTCCAGTAATAGATCCATCAGGTGGTGCAATTGCTGCATGGTCTGGAGACAAGATTTTTTCTTCAAAGGCTGGGAGCAGGGAGTAAAAGGAGTCATCTCTTATTTTACTGAAAAAAACTTGAAAGAAATGCCACCCTGCAACAAATAAAGTAAATTTATTCTCTCATGTAGGGAGCACTAGTTCTGAAACTATTCACAACAAAACATGATTCTTAACAGTCAAGAATGAACTAGCAGGTACATTATGTTAAAGTTTGTAATTGTTCAAAAGATTTAAAAAACCCCATGGAGCTGCATAAAGTAAGAGCTAGAGCTCTCTCCTAAGAGCTAGAGAAAAACTTGTTTCCCTAAGCTAAGGGCAATAAACAAGCAGGGGAAAATAAAAGCCTTTCCTGCAAAAATCTGAGAATCCTTTGTCCCCTCAACTCCACATGAGAGGGTATGACGTGCTCTTCTGTTTTAACTCTCGTGCCTAAATGTGAGTAATAATTGTGCATCTATCCAAAATGTAAAAATAAAATTTCCAGATAAAAAGCTGGCAGATACAAGACAAATATATGAAGGTTTATTTGAGACTATAGTCTTGTTTTAAAATCAGGAGGCATTGGAAGCATTACTAGAAAGAAAATATCCTGCTGTTCTCCTTAACTGTAACAAATTGCACTGGCTGCAAAAGTCCAGTTCAGTGCAGTGTAAGTTTTTGATAAGAAAATTTATTTGATTGGGTTTTTCTCCTTACCTTTTGAAGGAAGGAAAATAGAGAAAGAAAATAACCTTTAAACATTAAGTAGAAAAGCAGAACTTGAATTGTAGAGTAGCCCAGTCCAGATCTTCACATAATGCTTTTGCCTGTCAAACATCTCAGATAGAATTAGTTCTGCTGGTTTTTAACAAGAAGTAACTGTCATAAAGTAACCTGAGAGATGGGAAATGAAATGGGAATAAGTCAAGAGGTGGTGACAGAGCGCTGATAAATCATTTAGCTGTTATCTACCAACTCAACTTTTTTGTCTAAATCCTTATTACAGATCTGGAATAGCACAAAGGAATCTGATGGAAAACTAATTGAAAAACAATATTGATTAGACAGTTTAAAAGTTAAAATAATTATTTTTAATGAAGAATTAAGCGGCCCTAAATTTGTAGGGTATGGATCTTGGTTTCAAAACTTTGGACAATGTATTTAATCAGAAAGTTAGTGGTCATATTAAGTAACCTGCCTTGAAATGGTGTTAAGTAGCATAATTCTGCTTGTTTTATTTTTGTGTTTATTGATTACCTTCCATATTTCATTGCACTTCCAGGCCAAATGACTTATGGTTTCCTAGAAAGTCCCATTTCTTGGCTTTCATTAATACAGAAACTAAGCATCCCTCTGCTTTCCTTCTGGAAATAATCCGGACCTTCACCAGTTTCTTCAAGAATGATTTACAAATGAATATAAATAGTTCATGGAGCTCTCCAGCATATTCTGTAGATATTCTGTTGTGCATATTTTCTGCTTTAGAACATTAAAGTCCTTGATGACTTGATATTTGTTATCCTTCCTGTCTTGAATGTTAGGTGTACCATTATCATGATGAAATACAAACTTCTCACATGAAATATACTTCAAGAAGTATCAGTTCTCATCTACAAACTTGGATATAGTCTCGGATATAACTGCTGTGTTAATGTGCTTCTTTCCCCCCATTCTGGCTGCAGATTAAATACACTAAATTAATATACTAAAGTTAAACTGTAGTTTTAAATGCAAAGTGACTCTTCAATTCCACTGCTGTTTAAAAAAACAAACCAAACAAACAACCCCCCACAAAAAAATCCTCAAAACCAGATTGGTTCATTGATTAAGCAGAGTGTTTGACAATTACTTTTATCTTTAGGGGGAAAAATGCCCAAATTTCCTTCATACAGGGACTCTCAAATTTGAGAAAGTTACAACTCAGTTCTATATACAAGGAAGGAAACAAGTTCAGCAAAATTTAATATAAATTGTAACTGTTCATCCTAATTTGCACTTAAATGCACCTAGGATGGCAGATAGAAAATTGATGTTATCCCTAAAGGCTGGAATTTTCTCCTGAAGTCAGTACCACATCTGCAATCAGATTAATTGGCCACATTTTCCTGCACACAAGATGTTATATTGGGTACCTGCATTACAACATACTGGAGACATGCTTTTCTTCTCTTGTACTTAAAAGAGACAAACAAAAATGCCTTTTCTGACTTATTGCAGTAAAAGTCTGTGCTCGGTTTTAATGCCAGGAGTCAAAATACTATGGAAGGTGGACTTAGGAACTTCAGTATTGCATAGCCAGAACTAACTGTGCCTTAGAACCAGCACTGTCTGGATCACAGGGTTGGGATCTCAGCATAAAAATAACTGAGAGTTCATTGTGCTGTTTTTGTTGACCTTCCTTGAACTGCAATAATGAACTGCACTGTGCACTGCACGACTTCAGAGAATACTAATGAAAAGGGTACAAGTGCCTCATGGTGCTGCTATGTCAACTTAAAGAAATAAGTTATGTTCTCTCTGTATCATTCTGACTCCCTGGTGATTGGAGTGCTCCCAGCCTCTAGTATCAGAAGTTATCTTCCTCACCTGTGTGAGAGCACTTAAATCAGTGTTCTTACATCTCCCCAGACGTAGCCCTGAGAGCAGGAGTTGATGTTGGCAAGCTCCAAGGGAAACTTGTCTTCACAGATCTGTCATTTTTCTAGGGACCAGCTTCCAAGCTTTTCCATATGTTTTGTCCCTTTGTTTTGTCTTCTTTCAACATCTCTTAGTGTGGTGATAGAAGCAGAAGAGATGATGTTTGCCTTTATTTTGCAAGAACCAGTAAGCTGTGATAAAGACACGTGCTACTCAGGCGCACACATTGCAAAGTAACTATCCCTTTTCCATCTACATTAGAGTATAATTAGTAAAAGTCCCCTAAATTTTGAAGCCTAGGGGGTTGTTTTTGGCCACATTTAATTGGATGGTCTGTGGTGGGGTGACAGATAACCACTGGGCTGTGGCAGCTTTATTAAGGAGATGACTTGACACTGCTCCCCAAAACCACCAGCCTGGTGTCTTGCTTGAACATGTGTGTTCATGAGGGTGCTGGCAGGCTGGGGAGAAGGCACAAGCTTTTCAGGTCCTAGCAAGTCTTCAAGTTGTTTTGTCTTACATGGTCAGTGCCAGTGACAATCTGAGTCTCATGGTTTCCATCTTACGTTTTCATAGCTGCCTTCCTTGGGGAAACCTTGCACTATCCAAAGTACGCCAGGCTGAAGAACTTCTGACTCTCTCATCATTTTCTCATGTTTTCATATATTTGATTTATTGCTGTACCTGTTTCCTCTGAGTCATCTAATCTTTCAGTCATTAACTTGCTTCCTTTGGCAAAAATATTTAACAGCCATTTAAAACTTAGGACTGCTGGCTTTGGAAACAGCAGTGAATGACACACTTTTCTTTAAGATAAAGGCCCGAACTGAAAGACTTGTGTCTCATCTAGAAAGCACAGTGTAACCTGTCCTTAATACCATTAGTTAGGTACATATTGAGCCTGAGGGTGGCCTAACTGTGCATTGAGATTGTTTGTGCAAGTTTTGTGCATGCACCCAATCTGACAGAATCAGAGTCATTCAAGTCTTTACTTTCTAATCACTTTAAGCTACTAAATAAGTAGTTCTACTGCTGTTACACAACAGCTTAAACCAACTCGCTGCAGTTCCACCTTCTCCCTTCCCTCCACATGACGCAGCCTCACAGTCTGAGCAGGGCCCTCGTGCAATCCACACAGAGCTCGGCCAGGGAGCTGACTAACAGGGTGTGCACTGTGCTTTTTTTCCCCCCCCAAGTCAGCTTTGTTGGGTCAGTTGGGATCCAGCACACGTGATAGACAGACTGATGATTTAGGCTGTGGTAATGCTGACATACATTATCAGAGTTGTTTTGGGAATGCTTGAATGGCTAAGCTGATCTAATAGCTTGCTGCTGCTGGAAGGAAGGAAGGAAGGAAGAAATAGTAGTTCTCTTCCCCTGCCTCCCAACTAGACAAAAACTTGGCTATGTTCTCTCCCTGCTTTCACATCAGTTCTGGAGTCTATCTGATGGTGTGATGTGCTGAGGAATTTGCTAACAAGGCAGAAAAATAACTTAAGATGTAAAGTATCTTGTTCTGTGTTAGCAGGGTAACATGGTTCACCATAGACTCAAGATTAATTCCAAAGGCAGTATAAAAACAGAGGAAGAAAAGATGTTAACAGGATTGTACCTCTGAATGAGAGTAAACTAGTTGGTAGAGTGTGGTTAAGAAATGTATCTGAGCTTGAATATGGTCAGATCAGTGATATTTGTCAAAAAAGTGAAAAGATCTATTAAACAACATGAGCAAAATCCATGAGTTACTGTGAAGTCAAATCTCAAGGCAGTAGTGTCACACAGCATTATTAGATGGGGCTGCTGCTCCAGAAAAGTCACTGTGGCCTTTGAAGGATAAATGTGATCTAGGTCCCTGCTTTTTCTGTTTGACTTATTTGCTTTGAAGTTGTGCAATTTGATAGGTAACGAATTCCTGGCATCTGAAGGCTGAGCCTTGCATGATGGAGAAAAGGCAACACATGATTCTAGAATGGTTAACTTGGCAATGTAAACTGTGTTGAAACAGGTGTAGAATTGTATCTGCCTGTTTGGTATGTTCAAGGTGTCCCATTGTTCATAGCTCAGATCCTGCATGTTTTCCTCTTCACTAGACATTCATGCCAGAAGTTGCAGGATGTGGGAATGCCAATCCAGCTTGCCTTGTGTAGGCTTCCTTAGCAAAGTGGAATCACTTTGTGTGTGTGTAACCTGCCTTAAGGTAAATGTTAATAAGAATACTACTGTGCTGTTGCAGTAGAGACATGATTTTTGGCTCTGGGAAAACAGAGAAGTTGTTATGGGCATGACCCCCAGGTTTTATGCCAATTTGAATAATTTTTTTTGTACAATGGGACAATGATTTTGATTGCTTTAGGATTTATAGATATTTTCCAATCCCTTCTAAGGACACTAAAGAGTACAAGTATTTTAAATGCCTTTTTTTTTTTTTTTAAGAATTATCTGAAAAAGTTGAGATGCATTAAAGTAAAAAGAAGTAGGATGGTTTTGTATAAACTGGTGATCAAAATGTTGATAGAAGGACTTACGCCTCTTTTTGAAGAGTACCATGACTGCTTGATGAAATTTCTCATCTCCCACTAACACCTACATCAAAAAACTTTGATCTACTAGAAAAATACCAGGCAAGTTTCATGAGAAAGATATCCTTGAATCAGCCTTGCATGATTGGCATGTTCACTCACAGAGACCCCTGAAAGCAAGGGCTCAGTGTCTCTCTCTGCCTCACCAAACCAGACATCAAAGTCGTGGACAGGGGCCTAAATAAGCCAAACACTTACATATGGTGTCTAATAAAAAGTTTGCTTGGGAAATACTGTGGAACAATCCAGAAAATGGATATGTGGGTGGGATCATAAGTGTCTTTCGCTTCAGTTTGAAGCTGGTGCTTTGAGTTGAGGTCACTGTATGCCTTGGGAGTTATGTTCTTTCACCATAAATTGTCAGAATAAAGACATGGAAGTACACTGGCTAATGGGCTGATCAGGAATCTGGGAATAGAGGTCTTGATTTATAATCCCTGAGCTGTTTCTAAGGCTCAGGGAGAAAAGCCTTTTCAGTTGCCTGAGATAAATTACCACTGCACATAACAATTTGTTTTAATGGGAATGCTTCCTGCATTTAGTGCTTGAAACTTGATCCCTGGGAAGGGATACAAGGGCTGTTATGTGTGCTGTCTGTATCTGAGAAGATTCCTGTTCTTAGGAAAACACTTGCTGTTTGTAGCAAAGCTCTGGAATCTGCTTCAGGTATCATTTCCAGCCCATTCAACCAAGGATGCTGTTAGATGAGATAAGTGTCCAAATTATGTCTGTTGAATTGTGAAGACTGAAACAGCACTTGGGCTTTGAAAACCACTTGAACAGTAAGTTGAAGAAAAGGTGAAATGTGAGTTTTCTCAGTTACTATTTAGGAAAATCTTTAATTTCTTGAGATATAGTATAAAGTATCTCAGACTTGGAAGTGGGAGAAACTAACTTGTGTTAACAATTGGTTATTTTAAAAAGTGAGGAAAAAAATCCACCTACTGCATCGTTTAGCATCTGAATTGGTATTCAGAACTAAGAATCAGTGGTACAGGTTGCTCCTAGGGGTATTATTAAAAGTGCCCCTGGAAAAAGTCTCTTTTAAGAAGCAAAACTGAAGCGCATTTCACCTGTATATTAAGAAGTTCATATTCCTATTCGGCACATATAAGAGACAATAGAATAAGGAGAGAAAGATAGATCATGGCAGGAAACATTTAGGGCAGAAAATGGTCCGGGATAGCTGTAGGCAACAACAGCAGTGGACAAAAATATGTGGAGGGGAAATTGGAAGATCAAAAAAGGTGAATAGATTTTGATAGATGAAGAGAGAGTAAATTATAGGCAAATACAGTGCAAAGTGGAGCAAGCAAACAGTATCCAGGACAAACTAAAATGGAGATGAGTCAGAACAAGCTGACACACCAGAGTATGCCATAGCTGCAAAATCAAAGGCAAAATGAGATTCCTGTCTTTGCCTTATTTTAGAAGGCAGGCAGTCTTTAAAGAGAAACAAGTAAATCAGTGAAGAGGAAAGTGCAGGTTCTAGAATTGCTGCTTTGACAGTTGTTGTTGTCAGGGCCCTGAAGCCTTGATGGCCTTGACCAGCTTCACCTGAAGCCTTGATGGCCTTGACCAGCTTCACCTGGGGCCTCCACCCACACCCACGGGCCCAGGCTCTACTTAAACTCAGCCTGGGATGGTGGTTGAACTCCTCTTGCTTGGATGCTGCCCTTGGTTGGAAAGACCCTCTCTCTGTTGGCCTGTGCTCCCTGTCCAGAGAGGAGCAACTGCCCTTTCTGTGCCTCGATGATTGCTTTATTGACTGGAATATGGTAGGTTTGATGAAAATTGCCAATCTCCCTTTTATTTATTCTTTCAAAGTACTAGGTTGGCAGAGGGGAATCTATCCACTTCTAGAAGAAGAAAAATCCCATTAGTACTTGTGGTTTTCTGAAATACTGGCATTCATTTAAAACAATCACCCCTTCTAAGTCTACAGCTCTGCTGAAATGAGCTGCTTTTTAATGATAATATATGTGACTTAATATGTTCCTGTACTAGCTGGAGGAATCTAATGGTAGATGTTTGGAGAACAGTAGGCACTGATGGTACTGGGGACCTTAATTTCAGGTCAGAGTTAACAAGTGCTGAGCTTTGACAGTTTACCTGGTACTTGAAACTGTGTTCTTAATATCCTTAGAGACTTCAGCTGCAGCTGTATAACAGATATTATGTAAACTCTTTAAGCAGAAGTTGCACTAATTTGGAGTAATTTAGATCTTCAGCTATAATGCATTCAAGAGCAGTTTTACAGAACTTTTCTTGCTACTGATTTACTTCTGAAGTCTGTTGTATTCTTTTAGTAGTCTATGAGTTCTCAGCAAGAAAGACTTCAGCCTTTTTAAGTAACATTATTTTGCAAAAGCTTCCTGTATTAACTTGTTCTTTATTTTGTTAGAAGAAGTAACCATGATACTGCATCCAGCTTTCTTCACTGCATTTACAGTATATCCTACTTTCTAAAGGAATTATGCCTATGTGCTTTAAACTAAATACTTAGTGAAAAACTTCTTCAATTAATTCAGATATGTTCAGTGTCTTTTCTATTGCTTCTAATTATACAAGACAAAAAAAGTTTCTATTCTCCAGAATAGATTTTTCTACCCAGCTTCTTCTGCTCAAATGATACATCAAACTGTCCTATTAACCAGCCTGCATTAAAGTGAAGATGAATGGTGAAGCAATAGCAGAGACATGAGCCATGATCCCAGGATTTTTGTGGGCGTGCAGGCCCTGCTTTGCCAGCCCTCTCTTTGGGAGACTAAGATGGGCAATGTGGTTACAAACACAATAGGCAATATATGTTCTTAAGCATTCAGTTTATATGTAGGTAGTGGTGTAATTGCTACCATTTCTGACATGGCAAGTACCACTACTTCAGAGTATCACTTCTAAACTTCAGTTTGCTTTCTAGCTCAGTATCTGTTGTTTTTATATGTCCTGTGACCTTGGCAGTGGATCCTGCCCATCCTCCATTTGCAGAGGTGCAGTACATACCTCAGTGATGCCATGAACACACTGCAGAGATGAGCAACTACTTAAATTATTCCTTGGCTTTAGCTATGTGCTTACTCATGAAACTAGGTGCTTTACTCATATCCTTGTGAGACATGGGAGGGTGGATCGAGGAGTAAAATAGAACTTCAGATCTTTGATAGAGAATGTCAGAAAGTGAACTGACTATAAGTGATTCAGCCTTGTGCTGGTTTGGTAGGCCTTGAAAAAAACCAGTCAAACAAAAACCCAGACTAATATTCCATATTATGTTGCCAATAGGTCTTAGTGTTCTTCTAGGATTGCTGTCCCAGTACAGGACCTTGAGCTCAGATTGGCTTTCCTTATTGATATTTTAGCAGGTTGAAATAACTTGCAAACTTGTTCTTAGACTTCCTGTGCCTCTTCCTTCTATTTACTGCCCTTAGTGAAATACAGTTGTTTTTTGAACCCTTAGTCAAACCCTCCATTATCAATCTAAGTTTGCAAGTCTGCTCTCTTTTGTGCTGCAGAGGAACAGTGAGCTCTTTGAGTTCTTCTCTACCCTTCTAAATTTTCAGGTAGTACTGGCTCGTGGTCTTTGTGGGAATTTAACACCTTCAAGCCTTTGTAAAATATGTCACTTTCATATTGTAGAAAATGGCAAGTCACAAGCAGAGTTACATGAAATACAATAATTTCAGCCATTGTAGAATAAACAAATCCTAAAGAAGATCCGTGTGGAATGAAGGATTGAAAATATTGTCAGAACTTGGTCCTTTGGTCAGTTGCAGTGGAGACATAACCACAGAGATTACTGTAAAACAACTACCGTGTGTATCCCCAGGAGAGGCAGAAGAGGAAAGACTGAAAACCAGGTCTCAATTTTACTGAAATGTCCCAACATTGATAATATAAGTTAAAAACTTGAAGTGTTTGTTCATTGTTTATCTGCTGATAAATAAAAGCTACTTCATATGTAGTGGCTTGCTACTGAATAGTTGGCTGATTAGAACATCTCTAAAATACTTAAATTAACTTGTTCAGTGCATTATTGAAAGTATATGATAGTGAAACATCTCAGTGATATTTTCCATGTTCTTTTGTCCCCTTGTTTAACCATGTCTCTATTTTACTGTGACTCTGTAGAGCAAGGAAAAAATACAATTTTGTCATTTTGTTGTTGGTATCAAAGGGTGAAATATTTCATTAGCACAACAGCTGATCTAAAAGCTTGATGTCCCTGACAAAAGGATGTTCCCCCATACCCACCTTTCCAGGTGTGCAGTTCCTTCTTCTCCACTATTCTGCTGTCAGACCCCTTGCAGGGCCAATTGTGCTGAGCTACACAGTCAAAAGAAGTGAAATATTATTGCTGGGGTAGGAAGTTATATCATTTCAGCAGAGTCTTTGGAGCAGAAACAGGAGGAGCTGGGATCATTTGCTCTTGGCTGTCATGACATTAATTTTATCCTCAGTCATCAGTCTCCACAGTCCTTATGATTTGTTCTTGCAAAGAGTATCTGCCTGGCTTGCTTATGTTGACTGGTACAGTTTTCTTATTTTTAAAAAAGTCTTAAGATTGGTGTTGTGTTACTTCGAATGAGAATTCAAAGGCCATGAGTGAAACTGTATTTTTATCTTCCAAGTAGGGATTTCATTGTTTCTGCTTATTCCTGAAATGAGTATGAGTTAAAGCTGCTGCCTTGGCCAGGTGTGGGATGCTGCATTGCTGGTCAGCCAGTGGATAGCATCTTCTTTGTAAGGAATGGTTGCTCCCAGTTGTGTATTGTGAAGCCTGGAATTTAGGGGGATCAGGAAGCAAGAAGCACCTGCCCCTCTTGAAACAGTGTGGCTTTTGACTCCTGGCACTACTACCTGGGTGGTTTTCTTCAGTTCTTTCCTCTTCACCCAAGTTTTAGCAGCTATATTTTGAGAGTTTTTTGGTCTTTACTTCCCTGTGCTTATTAATTTTTCAGTACTGTACTTCCTGATCTTTTTTCCTATTAACAGTGTTTTCTTTTATTGCTTTTCCTCTCTCACTCATCATTCCTGTTTCGAGAGCTTTGGTTGCAGAAGAACACTGTGTATAAATTGTCGTGTTACTAAAAATACAGTTTGCCTCTCCTGTTGCTTTTGGAGAATGTGCAGTGGTTTCCAGAGATTCAAATGAAACTTAGCAGTTACTCTGTTAACTGCAAATTCTAAAGAGGTTTAACATTCTTTACTGAAGCATTTCATGTGCTTCAGTACATGAAATGTATTTGCAGACAGTGAAGATGATTTTGGCTGTGCTAGTCAAGTAGAATTCCTTTATGATGACAGATAAAATAAAAAGGGTTAATAAAATTCCATTAGTATGGGTTTGTCACAGCCCTCCTTTCCATGAATATAAGATACAGCACAGAGTAATCTAGTTCTTTATATAAATAATGCAGTTGTCTTGAGCAAAGATTTATGAATCCTTCTGTAATACACAACATATAAGATTGGCATGGCACTTCTGTCAAAATACTTCAGCCTGTCCTAAATTTGGGTTTAATGTCTGTGGGGGAAGAGAACAGAACACTCCTCCTCTATCAATACCTCAGGCTGTGTGGCAGCTCCTGTATCCTAAGACAGCACTGTGCAGTCCATCATCCATATTGGGGCTGTGTTTGCACTTGTTTGCTGTGGCTTTCAGCATGTTAAACTTGAATATTAATGTGTCAGGAGAAATTAAAGGTGATTGCAATCTCATCCTACTTTCAGATGTTTGGTTATGTGTCCTTACTGTTCTAGGACAAAAAATGATTTCGTGTGTAGAACATTTAGAGCTATGGGATGTGCCATAATGTTCTTAGGGCTTCAGGTGATTTTTTTTCCTCTGTTTCTAGTCAAATTGTCTCATAGCATCATCATAGTGAATACTTTTAAAGCCTTTTTTCAAATGTATTAATGGTGCTGACTTGCCTGCAGTTGGTGAACCTTAGGTATTTATGATCTCTGCTGCAGTAACTGTAATAAGAAAATCCTTCTGTACTTGCTGTACTTAAAAGATTTACTCTTTTATTTCAGGAACTGTCTCTGGATCAAACATTATAAGAAACAAGACTTCCTGAAGTATAATTGGACTCAGTACCTTGCTTGGATAGTGTCCTACCTGCAGGCAGTGAAGTTGTGAACCAGCATTGTGACAGGTGAGGAAAAAAACTGTCTTTATATATCTTTTCTACCCTCCTCTGTTTTCCCCCTCTTCTTTACCCTGTTGATCAAATCATAGACAGTAAGATAAAGTTTCTGGAAAAAGAATTACTGAATTGCAGAACACTTACATCTTATTCAGAGTATAGGTAGGTCTGGTATATGTAGGTATAGGTGCTGTCTCCTTAAACTGTGGGATTTTCGCTGCAGACACCTCTGTTTCAGTGGTTCCTGAAATTCAGTGAGACTTCACAAGATTAAGCTTGTGAGTCCCAATTCTTTGGGAGCCAGAACTTACAGATCTAGTGTTCCATGGGTGATTAAGTCCTGTTTTGGCTGGGTAATACTCAGAGAGAGCACAAAAGAAGTTTAGGCATGTAAAGAGACACACGGTAGTGCAGGCATATAAAAAGACATAGATCTGCAAATATAGTGTTCAGTATTACTCTTTCTAATTTTCCAAACATAACTGCCTTTCCTAAGTTGGTCTCCTTATATATATATGTATATATGACTACCTTATTTTTGTTTATGGTTTCATTATGGAAACATATATGGAAAAATGATATAGTGCCCATGAATGCTGCTTCCAAGTCACTCTGCTTTGGTGTGAACTGTGTATGTGTTATGTTGTCATATTGCCCATACTCTGCACATCTTAAAGTATAATGACCTCTGGCAATCAGTTTGAAGCTACTTTCATTGTGCAGTGTTATTTGATCTGAAGGGATGCTGAAGTAGCTGAGTAACTGGATAAACAAAAACTGAGCTGCTTGAACAAAACTGCCTGTGAAAACAGGAGCCCATTAACTATACCACTGTGCAAAGAATAAAAAAAATCCACTAACCTGGGGACTATTTTGAATAATCTGTGTTGTTCAGGTAGTGCTTGTTACTGATATTTGACTTGTATAAATTAAATATAAAATTGTTGCTTATCATTCTTGCACTGCATCTTTGTATGTGGTAGTATAAATGCTCATGTCAGCCCATATTCATATGTGTGCTAATCACTGAGCTATTTCATCAAATCAGTAGGAAAGCTTAGGTAAAGATGTATTGTTTGGAGTCAACATCTACTTTTCAGATATCAGCAAGTCACTGGTTTTCTGTGAACTTCTTGGCAGGGTAAGAAAATCAAGAGATACTTAGGTGTGTCCAAAGTGAGTACTTTAGGCACATGACTAGGGAAGTAAATTAACTTCAGTTTATTAATAAGTGTCTTTACTGCACAGCTGGTATCAGATTTTCTTTTTCATCTAGAGATAAATAAATGTTAAGTCCGTTTAACTTCGATGCTAATAACCACTTAGTGTATTGCTCTTCAGTAATAAAAATACAACTTTTCACATATGATTTTAACCACTTTTAGATACCTCATTCATATGCAGCAAAACCTTGAAATGAAAAGTTATTACCAGTCATGCAACTGCCTATGCAGCTATCTCTTGTATTTGACTGTTTGACTTGAAATTTATGAGGAGGCTTTGAAACAGAAGCTGGCACTCAGGATTTCCCCTTCTGAAATGGTTCCTTCTGGTGCACTCTCCCTCTGGCTGTATGAATTGCTGCACTGCACCTTGTGCAGCTTGTGGGCTGAGGAAATGCTTCATATGCAAAGGCAAAGCCAGGAGTTTATTGTTAGTCTAATTAAAGTCTTTAACAGTCTAATCGAAGAGTTATTATTAGTCTAGGAATAATTATTTCAGACAGAGTACTGCTGTAGAAAAGGTCTCAGTCATAATACAGTTAAATTTATTATCCCATGCACCCTTGTGTCTACCCCTCTTTCCCCTGGTGTTGTGTTCATCCATTTGCCACCCTTCTGTGCCCTGAAGTCAACAGTCACAGCTTTCCACAGCAAGGACTTGGGAGGAGTGACAGCCTGGCAACACTTCACAAGGAAGAAACTGATGTTAATGTTGTGTTTTTTTTTTTTTTTTCTTCTTATAGAGCCCTCTTGGGGCTAATCCTGTTTTCTAATGCATGCTTACTCCTTACTCCTCTTTCATGTGTTTGGAATTCCACATTACAGCTGAATTTCCCAAAAGTAATATATGCTGTATACATATGTATATTGGATGCTTTTTCTTTTTTCTGCTATATCTGGTTTTACCAGCTCCCAAATTTGCATGCATTTAATGACCAGTAATCAACTATTCATGAGTGTAGCTGAGATCTTACTTTCCTGTTCTTGTACCTTCGAGCCCTTTGTCATTTTGTGAATGACTCTACACTACATCATTGTTCTAGGGTTGTAAATGGTTTATTCCACAGTGAATAATGCCGAATATTCTAAATTAATTGGAACAATATCTCACAATTACTGTAACAATAGGTCTCACACCACACAATGGCACAAGGCTAAGCTATAGCTAAAACCAGGTGAGCAATAACCACCTTCTGTTTGACCTCCAGGCAAAGACAAATCCAGAGAGTGACTGACACTTCCTGAGGTTGGCAAGGATGGGTTAATGCAAAGCCTGGGATCCCTGACTAGCAATGGCAACGCTGCTGGTTTTGCTACAGACCAACAGGATCTTGCTGAACAGTTTTGAGCTCAGCCCAGGCTGCAACCTGGGACAGAGGTGCTCCCATGGCAGGTGGGAGGTGTGGGCTTTTCATCCTCACAGCTCCTGTTTGCTGGCTGACTGCCCTGCTGAGGTGCTTTTCTCTAATGTCTGAGGGTGGCTGAAGAGAAAGCACCTAAATTTAAAGGGAGGTTGATTTCAGTCTTCCTATATATGTCAATAACAGGGAGGAAAATAATCCCAAACTCAAACATAAACCCCTGAGACTCAATATTGAGTGTGCCCTGATAGTTACATTCTCTAAAGTGAGAAACAGAAGACAATTAAAAGTACCTTTTCCTTTAAATTGTGCAGGGAAGAGACAGTGCATAAATAGTTTTTGCATTCTCTTGTTTATGCTTTTTGTTTTCTTGACATCTCTGTTCTGATCTCTGTTAATTTAATCTGGACATGGTAGGAGCTTTTTGAAATACAAATTGTGATTCTTCTGTGTTTTCGTTTCTTGAGAGCCTGTTTGGAGATGCACTAAAAGATCCCAATTTTAGGAAAAATTCTGAATATTTCAAAAATGCTAACCAGTCTTGAAGACCCTGGCAGTGCTTTTGATACAGAGTTAATTATACCCTTCCTTAATGTACTGTGAGAGGAGAATAATGCTTTAATGTTTATGGAAGAACTGCAGATACTCTCTGAAAAACTAGTAGTGAGGCAGTTTTCCAAAAATGTCCAATGCTACAGCTCTGTGTTTGTAATGGGCTATTATAACAAACGATAAACTGCTTTGTAGGATTTAAAACTGTAATTAGTAAGTGTGCTGTTGAGGATTGGGTCAGCTAAATGAGTGAAGTGGGTATTAAAATTCCTGTTGTGCTTACAGGTCAGTGAAAAACTGACTGCCTGCCAACCTGCTTGACTCATCTTAATGCCTCAGAATTAAAATAAAGCAGTTCATTTATAGATTAACTTGCTGCTCAAAGATTGGAGCTAAGGATGAGGTGACTGATGGGAGATTAGGCTGGAGTTCTGTGGTGTAAATAGAGAATTGCAGTGTATCAGGAATAACAGCTTCATGTTTCCATGATTCTAGAAGGAACCACTGGCTGCTTGGACTTGAGTACTTCAGATGGGGTTGGTTGCTGTGATGTACTTCAGGGTGTGGGAGCAATGGAGATGCTTTGATGTAGAAATGAAATTTCCTTTGTAGTTTTCTCCCATCCATTTTCTTTTCTGAGTGGAGGAGTTCAAAGCATTCAGTCGTCAACCTTCAGCGAGTTTTTTTTTATGCCTTTAAATTCTTCAAAACATAGAGGGTTCAGTTTTTGGCCCCTTTTGTTGTGCTGCTCTGTCCTTTGCCAGAGTTCTGATTTTGCTCTGAAGACGTAAATGTTAATGACAGTGTTTGTGGAGTTAACCATTGTGATAGAAATTCACTGGAGATTAAATGAGCTTTGAGAGTTTACTGTTGCACAACTTGTAATGTGTTTTTTTGAGTATCCTGTACACTGGATTCCTGAAGTTGTAATGTGTGCTGTAGATACAACCGAGGCTTTCTAACTCTGGGGGTTTTTTAAAGTATTTTCCCACTCTTTTTTAAAGCCACCAAGTGTCAAGGAAATCTAACCTCCAAAATGTGCGTGGTGCACCTTTTTCCACAGGTAAGAGCTACTTCTATGGTATTTACACAGGGCTCTAAAGTTCCTTGAAACTGTGGGTTTGTGGGCACAGGGACAAGAGGAGGAAGTTTGGGAAAGATGTTGATTTTTAACCCTTTACTAAAGACAACTGAATGTCAGAGTAATTAATTAACTATTTATTTTAATGTATCCTAAATTATGTTCCTTTTCATACTAATAGAAAGCATCTGTTTAACTCTGATATACAGAAATCCATTGCTCTTACACCTTGTGCAAGTCTCATGAATGCTTTATATGAGAGTAATTTCTGACATGCCTCTTAAAGGTCTCGATACAGCATTTGGAAGAATGTCAATTTATAATTAATACTCACATGTGAAAAACAGCTATGCTGTAACCAGCAACAGAATGAAGCATGTGAAAAAAAGTAATACATAGCAAAGTGAGGTAAATTACTAAATTTAGATCAGGCCTCAAATTTGGGGGCTTAGCCATGAATGTGAATTATTAGGTAATTTCATAGAATCACAGAATATATGGAGTTGGAAGGGACCCACAAGGATCACTGAGTCCAACTCCTTCCTTGGACTTTGCATGAGTTTATAATTGGGATCTTTTGAACATCAGAGTTCTTTTGAATCCAGGCTTTGTTAATTCTTGAATAAGCAGCGGTGGAAATCTTCATTGTTTCTTTTTATTGGAATAGGTGAACGTCACAACTTCAGACCCAGACAATATCCACCCCTCCCTCCCCCAGGGAAATACACACAACAAAAAAAATAACAAATCTAATCATGACCCAAGTAAGGTATGGCCTGAAAAACAAATAAAATCTGCTCTAGAGAAAATATAAGTCATTTCCTAGAAAGGGTGTATAGAAATCTCGAAGTGTCACATTTCATTTGTTATTTCAGGTGAAATTTATATTGAATTTGAGAAGCAGCTCTGATTTGAAATACTGAGTTCCACTGCCTCAAACTGTATATAGCAAAAATATAAATACTCTAAGTGTGACTTCTAATATTTTTTTGCCTGGATGGGAATGAGGCTGAGATGCATCCTTGGGTTTCTCTTGCTCTATCATTTGCTGCACAGCTTGACTGTGGAAGCTCTAATTCATTCGCCTTTTTCAGTGAGTTTGCTTTATTGGTACCTCTCCATGTAGGTAAGTGTATCCAAGTGAGAGGGAAAGTTAAGTAGGGAGTAAAATCCATGGGCAGTGTAAATTAATTACCTTTGCTTTATTATATGTCCTGCAAATAAAATAGAGAAGCTGCCCAATTTACTATGTGTGCCCTCAGCATGACAAGGATGTAGTGGAAATTCAGCTGCAGCCTGGTCTGTGTTGTGAATCGTGGACCAGGGCAGTGCTCAGCACTGTCATCACTGAAGGGCATTATTCACCTCATTTTAAAATGTTATTTCAGCTCTGACCACAAGGACATACTGAATGTAGGTTGGAAATTACCTTTGAAATTAATTTAGAAAAGCTAAAGAAGTCATTAAAAATGTACAGAGCTGGAAAACAAACATTTGAAAGTGCCTTTTTGTATCTATGTTGTGGTGATGAATAAGTATTAATTAGAATGGTTCATACCTATCTCACAACTGTCTTAGTGGTAAATAAATATTTCCTAGTGATGCTGGATCAGGAATGTTTAAAGCAATCACAGTTACCTGAACTGAATGCTAACCATAACATTCATGCTCTGCAGTTGTGAAAATCTGAGCATTTAAATTTTCAATATAATTATTAATCAGTGTGGAGACACACTTATAGTTTTGGTGTTTTTTTTTTTTTTTTGGTAAAAACAGTAATGTTTTTCATTTCCTAAATGCCACTGTTGAAGGTAAGATACTTACTCTTTGCTCAAACAATTAATCAGAAAAATCAAGCCCATATTTTGCAATATAGAGTAATGCTGTTGTTCTTGAACCAGGATTCAGCCAGAATTCCTTGCAGATTGCAAGGCACTAATCTGTGAATCTGAGCTGATTGGTCTAATGCCATTGTTGGTGGTGTTAATGAATGTATGCTGCCTATTTTTAAACTTAGTTAATCTTGAGGGGCTTAGTTGCATTATCCCTTAATTTTGCATGGAATTGGCCTGGCAGCCCAAGTGGTGACAGTAATGACTCAGGTTCTAAGTGTGTGACAGATTTGTCTGAGGGCACCTTGTGATACCCAATGCTGGAGCTGGGGAGCAAACATGGAAATAGTGATCTGCAGCTTATTCAGTGTACTTGCATTTACTTGTATACTAATGAAAGAAATATGTGCTAGAAAATAAGTTTCTACTTAGAAAAATTAATAAAACCACATAGAAACAGATGCAGGACATAGAACATTGGAGAAGGCAAGAGTGGGATTATAGGGAGACTCATGTGAGTCACTAGTGAAGACTGAATTCTTCATGACTGTATTGGCTGTGAAGAGTGTGGGGTTTGATTATTCCCTCCTAGGTCCTCCTTTTTTCTTCTCTTTTCAAATCATAGTTAACTGTTAGAGTAGCAAGACAGGAAGCTTTCTCATTCTGCCTAATTTGGTTTCAGACTTTGTTACTTTTTTCTTGTTCTGTGTGGAGATAAACCACCTTCTTCCAAAGCTCTTAAACTGGGAGCCAGGGTCTTCAGCATTATGTAAATTGAGGCTTTGAGTCAGAGGTTTTGTATTTCAGATTACTGTCAGTAAAATGTTGTATTTTTTGGGCCATTTTCTGTTTCTGATTGGGAATTCAGAAGTGTGGATTTCGTTTGGGGTTTTTTTTGTTTGTTGGTTTGTTTTGTTTTGTTTGGGTTTTTTTTTATTAGAGCTGGTATTCCCTATGGAAACATGTAGTTTCCAGAAGAGCAGCTTGTTGAGAAATTTCTGCTATGTTCTCTCTCTTGTGAAGTGAGAGGGGTGGGTAGATACTGAGAATGCCTAGGAGAGGAAATCAAACCAGAAGGCAAATGAAGTTGTGATTAGCTTGTAATGGAAACAAATCAAAAAAAGTGGTGTTAAGGAGTTGGAAAGAAATGCATTTCTTTTGAACAGCAAAAAGGTGTTTGAGTGGGAGATGAGATACCTGAAGAAACTGGAGTGATGGATTTTGAGGTTGCAAATCTTGAGGAGTTATTTCATCAAGATCTCCAAAAAAATGTACAAGTGGTTGGAATAAAAGGAATAAAGATGATAGAAAGGGGTTTTGGCAGATAGTGCTGCCTGTTAGTCTGCATTGTGAAAAAATATTGCCCCTTTGTCTTGTCCAAAAGCTGCTGTGGGACATGTGTAGCTGAAATATTCTTCTTTAAATGCATCTGTTCAGTGGCAGAATCATCTTCCTCTCCTCCAAATGCCTGTGCCCAATGGATCTCAGGTGCTCTTTCACTTGATGCTCCTAAGTTTCACACAGACACGGGAGGGTTGTTTAGAGCTGAATAAATGGTGGAATCCTAATGACTCCTGGGAGAGCAGGTTGCTTTAGCAGCTTGCTTGTGCCCACAACAGAAGGCTGCAGTCGCCTTTGGCAGGTCCACCAGAAATTATCCATACTCTCACCCTCGAGGAAGGCTCCTATGAATTTTTATTGAGAAGGAATGAATGAATTGGCTGGAGTAATTCTCCAGATTTTTTTTTTTTTCAGTATGACATTTTCTGACTTGTTTTGCTTTTTAAATCTGTAACATGTAGTAGAACGAATCTGCATACTTGAAGCATAAGTAGCAGTTTAGTAGTGATTTCAGTGCAATTACCAGAAGGAGAATCTGTAAAATAAAAGTAAAAAAAAAAGCCCAACATGAATTCCCTCAGAGTATGTTTAATTTGGGAGATGGTGACTAGTTTTCAGTCAAGTGAATGGATGGCACATGTTGTTTCCCAGTTGTACTGAGGCTGCAGTGGCAGAATTGGTGTTGTCTTGGAAAGGAAAAAGTCTTATGGTTTAATTGTTTATGCCTTTTTATCCCTGTCTGTAATGAACACAATGAAAGTAGAAGAGAATAGAGGCATTTCTGCTGCACTGCCAAGAAGCAGGTGTCCCTACTTGGTTATTTATAGACCAGGAGAATGCATATCATGGAAATGGGCTGGGAATGGCCTGTTATCCATCTGTTTGATCAGCTGGGTATTGTAACTGATTGTAGGGAAACGGACTTTTCAGCTGATGAAAATTGGGGTTCTGAACAAACCCTTAGGTGACTGTTTCTGCTGTCTTATTAGTCCTGAAAATTAGTCATGTGTGATTTAGGTTTTGTAAACAAGAAAAGGCTCTTATTGTAGACCTTTTCTCATTCCTGCTGAGCAAAGAGATTTCTTCCATGTGGCCTGAATGCAATGTTCTGGATTGCAGCTATGTAGTACAGCTGGTTTATGAGCTGATTTTGCCTGTTTCTTCATTATGAACAGTGTTTTTTGTGTTTACTGGTTCTCCCTTTTCAGTTTCAGATTAGCTGCAAGAAATGTCAATGCCCACTTCCCAATACTTTCCCCCCATCTCTGTATTAATCTAAGTTTGTGTCCCAGAATTGTGGCTGTCACTGAAAATATGTGAGCTCTGAATTCCTGCTTGGAAATATCCATTTTTAAAGATCTAGGTCAGAAGCTGATTCAGATGTAATAATTTATAATAATGAAACTAGGGCAAAACAAACAAAAAAAAACCCTAAGTGCAGCTTTTCAAGTATGGAGAGATGGGAATGATCCATTACAAACAAAAGAGCCAGCATCTTGTGAGCTGAGAGAACAAATTACTATTCTTTCCAAATGAAGCAGTGCAGACCTTCTCAAGCAGCTTTAAGCATTGGTAGTTCCTGATGGCTTATTTACCTTTCAATTTGTGCAGGATGGTGACATCTACAAATACTGTTGGAGCTTGCAAAGAGCAGAAATTAACTCGACAAAGAGGAAACTATCTGACCTCCTTCACTGTACAGTGGTTTATTAGTGTCACTGCACTAAATGAATCTGCTCATTGGTAGATGAATTTCTCTTGATTACACCTTAAAACAATTAAATATATTCATATGTGTTGGTAGTATCCATGATAATGTTATAATTAAACCAATCCCGTGCCCCCTCTGGGATGAGGTTGGAGTTGCTAACATTATCGGGGCTGTATTTAAAATATGACTATGCTGATTAAAATAAAATGTTGAATTTCTTTTCAGTTTGCATACTTGCAGTGTCACAGTAGCACATTCAAATTTTCAAGCATCTGTTGCTCTGAGGCTTTAACATGGAGATCATTGTCTACAGAAATGTTGTACAAATTATGTGTTCTCTCCCTGGGACATAGGACCTGTCATAGATTTGAACTGAATTTGTTGGGGAATATTTTTATGATTTAAAGTGTAAGTTCCCTATACAACTACTATATTTTTAAGTTCAATTTTGTTTATTCATCCCCCTTGATATCAGTTAGTGGTTAATGTTCCCAAAAATGCCCTGATAGAGAAAGGTATTTAATAGTCAGTGCATAAAAGGGTTGTGCTTCCAGGTAGTAAGGCATGTAAGATAAATGCTGTGGTGTACTCTTAGTGGTTAACTGTAATTAATCCTTTCTGATCTGTTCAAAATACTTAATGAGGAAGGCAGAGGAGCCTTCTCTGGAAACACTGGGATCCTGCAGGACCCGCATCTCTCTTGAGGAGTCAGGACAAGAAAAGGGGTACATAAATTGACAAGTTTTTATTGTGTTCTACTTATGAGTAGAACTGGGACATTTTTTCTGGCCACTTATTTATTCAGTAGATACAGATTTGGGTCAGCCAAAGGTATCATATTGCCATTGAATCCTATTTAAATTGTCCAGTTGTTATACAATGGCCTAATGTTTTTGAAACAATGTTATCTTGCTTAGATATCCATTTAAAAGTTAATTTCCTGGCATTTCCTTCAAAGTAAAGCTTTGGCTTAAAATTGTTTTCCTATCTGGCATTAACCACTGAACTGAAAATATCCTTCACTTACACGGCATTATTTGAAATTCTTCTTTTGGGGGAAGCTACAAACAATTCAAAGCTTCAAAGTAAATCTGCTTCAATGTGTTTAAAAAACATACAAGATATTCCTTGATGGGAACCAGAACAGTTCTATATTATTATGTAATATTATGTAAGGATAAAGAGGCTGAGGAAAAAAGAGACTGACTCATCACCGAGAAAGCTGATGGAAAAACATTTATCCCTTTTCTCCATCACAAGTGTTCTGTGGATAACCATATTGAGAGATGGTGAGATGCTGAAACACAACAAGTGGGGGACACACCTCTAGTTAAGTTTCACACATCAAATTTTTCTTTTCTGTCCTGACTTTTGCACAGAGATCAATTAGCTTTTCTCAGCCATAAGTTTTAAATGTTTTTTTTCAAAGGCAGCACAGATTTGGTTGGTAATGATTACATGAACAGAAATGCTCCTATGCTGGCTGGAGAAGGATGTGATGTGGAAGAGTTGGGATCTATAGGCAGGTTGGATTCTGGGTGTGTGCTGCAGCATCTTTCCCTTCTGCTTAGTGCCTTTTCACCTATTTGAAGTGATGGGAATAGCTGGGACTGCTGTGCAAACTCAGACCCATTGAAGTTAATCCATAGTCCCAGTGCTGAAGCAGTGGGAGTAATGTTGGATAAAAGTGGTTGGTAAAACAATTCTTCTGTCTTGTCATACAAAGCAGAGTTGGTTTGTCACATTTGATGGTACTGACCCTTGACAAGATGTTGTGAAATAGCTGAAGCCTGTATTCCAGTGAGATTCCTCTTGCTCTGTCTATACTTTGGGTTCCTTTTCAAATCTTTCTTCAAAATCTCGTAAAGAAAAAAATTGCAGGAATTTAAAACTTACATCAGAAAATGAAAGTACAAACTCAGTTATGACTTTGGGAATGGCAGCCAAAATCTGAACAACCTGATTCAAGCTCTCTCTATGTAGAGGAGAGAAAAGCGATACAGAGAGTTAATATCTGCTTTGTGTCCTTTGTTTTTATTCCCCTCCAGACATTTCCAGGCAGGCAGTAGCAGTGATGTAGTTGTAAACCTTTAAAGGGAAAGAAGGTACAGGTCCACTTATAAACTAAATGCTCTTTCATGGATGACCAGGGTCACAGAACACACCCACAGCCTTCACAAACTGATTAGGTAAAGCAATCCCAATGCTGCATTTGGCAAAGCAAAAAAACCTCAAAACTCCAGGCAGTGAACTGAAATGTTGCTCTGTATTCAGAAAGGTTTTGAGACCTGTTTTCTTTACCAGGGTCTGGGAAGGAGGGAAGCATCATGTGTAATTGGTTTTGCTTGTGTGTATTCTTCAGAGCACTTGGAGGCAGTCCATGTGCACACCTGCTGTGACTGCATGGCTGTTGTGCTCTATAAATGTCCCCGTGCCCCGAGCAGGCGAGTCTGGTAGAGACCTAAACAAGGGGATTTCTTCAATGCTGTCTATGCTCTGCCTGATTTCTGTTTGCTACTTACTGTGACCATCTCAGAAGAGTTAACTGTGCTATTCTTAGCTCTTATCTGCTTCTTTGCCTGCTTGTTTCACCTCTGATGCAATGCAGTGCTGGAGCTGCAATGCACTGTCAGTTTACATCACACTACACCGGTAACAATTTTTAAATCAGTGCGAGGTAACGTGATTTGTGTTCTTTTCCTGTGGTTAGGTGTCTACTAGGTAATCAGGGCTGCATGCTAATGACCCAAGAGTAGTTGCAGATCGTACCTTGCCAAAGTAATTTGATGTGGACACCTATGTGGATAGCTTCTCAAACAGTTTTTGTGTAAACAATATAAATATAGCTGTGCACTGGAAATCTTCAACCCAGTTTTGAATGTAGTTTCCATGCAGAATCAAACTAAAATAACTTGCTTATACTTAATGTAACTTTGGACTGTTTCATGCAGAATAGACTATATTTTGCAAAACGATGCAGCTGACTGCAATAATCTGTTTTCCTTGGTGTTCTACCCGACTCATACTCTGCAAATACTAGTACAGATGGGGGGAATTCTTCTATAGAGTACCTAGAATTTTGCTCTGAGAGCAGATATGCCCCAATCATGTGTTTGGTATCATTCTGAACTTGACTTCTTTGGCAGCTGGACAGAACCACAGAGAAATTTTTCCTTAGCTCGTGCCACAGGATTTATAGTGAACCGTCTGACCAGGAAACTTTATGGATGAATGTTCTAAATCCAACTGAGAAACTGCAGTACAGTTGCAGGCCTGGATTTTAAACTTATTCGGAGACAATTTCAAGCATTTGGTTTGAATGTATTTTAACGTCTCAACATATCACTTCCCTGCTGCCTGCAAAAGTAGAAGACTCTCAGAGAAGTGGCATTTACGCCATAGAGGAACAGAGGAATTCTCACTGCGTGGAATTAGTAGCAATGACTCTACCAACAACCTGTGCAGTTTTAACAAGCCTTAGTCATTCCTGTGCTGCAGTTGGAAGGCATGGCAACTGCTCAAAGAGCTGTTTCCACGCTCCAAGTTTACCTTTCCTATAGGACAAGGTGCAGCAGGCAGTGGCTCTGTGCTCATGCAAGGCTGCTGTAGTTGGGTGGCACCTGGTATTTGTTAGGTAATTGCCATTCTAGACAACGTGTGGAGCTGCTTCTTGTCCCCTTGAGTAGTTCTAACATCCTTTGCCTTCTAGACTATCTCTCCATCCATTTTAGGGAGTGGATTATATCCTGCTGTTCCCTTTCCTTTTCTCAGAGGGAGGTCGAGCACTGGGATGCTGTTCGGCTTGATAAGAGTAGTCACAGAGGAATTTTGGGATTTAGCAAGAGCTTTAACTGTTCAGAAGCTCTTGTGAATGAAGTAGATTATTCTGAGCATATGACACTTCAAGAGGAGCATTTTATATGGTGATGTACTCAATACTAAGAATAGACATGATTTCATATAGCTAGATTAACAATTGTGTGCTTCAGAGATGATACACGTACAGTCTGTTTCAGTCTGCACGGACTTCTTGAGATGTGTTGGGTTCTTGCCATTCTCTGTAGTCACTAGAATGCATCTTTGTGACACTGGTTAGTGTGTTTATTTAGCTGCAGCAGGGCATGGTTTCTTGAGATATGGCTATATGGGTTGAGGCTGCACCTTGGTATAGGTGAAAAACTGTCAGATCAGACCATTATTTTAAATGGTAAATCAGATTATTATTGTCCATGCCCTCTCTGGGAAGACATAAAAAATAATTTCAATGTAAGAAATATAAGGGGAACAGTTCTTTTCTGTAGCAATCCTCCTGGTGCAGTTTATCAGTAAAATATCTACTGGTTTTATAGAAGATTAATCACTTGGCTTTTAGAGAAGACATTTATTACCTTTTTAGTCTTTCTTTTAGAAACTGAGTGCTTCATACTATAATGTTTATAAGTTCAGTTAGAATTTTGATTTAATGCTCTGTTCTATTGTAAGCTAGTGTCTTTTATGGATCTATATATAAAATCAAAGGCTCTGGATCTCTGCTGATTTGTCAGATCAAATGTGTGTTTATTCTGTATATTTATAAAATTATCTTATTTGGAAAACAGTCTGAGAAAATACTATTCACTTGTCTCTAGAAACTGAGCTCTGTTGCTGCCCATGCTCTCCTAATTCAGCAGTCTAAGTGCCTTAATTGATCATCCTGAGAGGAGGTTGAAGTCACCAATTAATTGAACTTCAGGGAGCAAAATACCCTTTTGTTTACCAAAGTGCTGTTGTACCTGTGAAGGCATTGGACCTTCCACTGCACTGAGTTAACAATTCACAGACCAGACATATGATTACAACAAGGTGAGAAGCAGATTATCTCAAAGCTTGTAAAACAGTATGAAACCTTAACATGGGTTGAAACTACCAAACCTTCATAGACCTATTATGGTTGGTTGGATAAAAGGAATTGTCAGTTATTCAGCAGTCTTGCCTGATGTTGTGTTCAGAGTATATACATTACACTGTGCATGACAATGTCTCTTGAGATAGTAAATGTGTACTAGTTTTGTATAGGGATTATTTAGGTGATCTCTTAAGGAATAAAAGTCTGTCATTAAGAGGATAGCTGAGTGTTCTTTTTTCCTTCAGACTATGCCCCACGAAGATTCTTGGAGAGCATCTCCTTTGGGTCAAGACCAAATAAGATGGCTCATTGTTCCTGAAGGGAAAAAGGTTTCCTTTGCTACTCATTCAATTGTACAGCAATTATTGGCATTTTGTATTGTCACATGCATTGCTCTCTTTTATGGTTTTCAAACTGCCCCTTGACTTTAAAGAAGTGAAATGTAATAGAAGGCAAATCTGTTTCCTTGCTTTGGGAAGGTGACTTAGTGCACAGAAATAGTCAGATGGTCTTCAGGTTTTCATTGGTTTTTTTAATTCATGTACTTTGCTAATAGGGTGTGTGGGGGAATGAAGGGAAGGTTGTAACTTTTTTAAATTTGAGGCTAAATCTGGTTATCCTACAGATACACAGAAGACAGTGATCACTTTTTGTAGAGTAGTTAAGTTGTAAGAGCTAATAATCCTCTGAAGAACAAGAAACTGCAGACAATGTAAATGTGTCTTTATGCAGGTGTGCATGCTGATAACTAGTGAAGCTGATAAAGGCTCAAAGAAGGTAAAAGACACCACCAGATCCCTTGTAAATGATAAAGACATTTTCAAATTAACTGCTTAAACCCCACTCCATGCCTCCTATCTGAAAACTGAGCCAACTTCTAGTTCAGAGCATTAAGATGTCTCTGGCCCATACCCCAAATGGGGTTATTGAAGAAAAAATTCCCCCCCTGTCAACTTTATAACTCACTCCTGGAGTAAACAGCCAGTCTAGGAATTAGTGTCATTAAAAAGATCATTTTGTTCAACTGGGATAAAAATGAAAGATGAAAAAATCTGCAAAGACTAAACACGGAGTCTATTTTTCGTTTTGTTTTTGAACCTTGAAGTGTTTGGGATGGACAGCTCTTACACCTGCTTTCAAGGATGAATGTTGGTAACCAGTGAAGATGAAAAGTCAATTGGTAAAAAAATATGATGTTTAAAGTTTTTCAGACTCGCATCAAGGAAAACTTGGAACCACGAAATAAATCTGTGATGAACTAGAACAGTGAGATTAATGAAGTCAAGCAGTTATTACTTTAGTACTAGAGGTGAATATAAACCCAGTGTGTTTTGAAATTTCTTACTTGATATAAAACAGCTATATTCTTTATCTGTAACTTGGGAAACTGCATAAGCACATGCTGTTTGTCCTGCAAACACTCTACATGTTCTGTGCATTTTGATATGAGTCTATGTAAGGGAAACACAGATGGAGTAGCTCGTGAACCCCTGTCCAGTGTTCTGTACCTTGGAACAGGACATTGTTCCCCACTTAGCAAGGCAGTCTAAGAAGAAAGTCTTTTTGGTTACCATCTTCCATCATTTTAGCTTTCTGGCTAAAATCAAGAAAGCAAGGAATCTGTCTGATCTTTGCAGATGAAAGATAAGATCTGGCAGGCTTTAAACTAGAGAAATATTCTTGTTCCTACATATATCACGGTTATTTTGGAATCTGTGTGATAGAAAGGACTGGTGGGAACAGAAATAGTTGTGTGAGGGTTGATAGCACACAATCGTCTGCCAAGTGAGATTGCAGTTAATTGGCTTATAAAAATTAAGCAATTTTATATTAATTCCAGAAAGTGGGTCTGGGACCAATTTTTTTCAATAGGTTGGTGAAATACCTTAAAATGTTTGTTTGTTTAGATGATTCTTAAATATAACTGTTGCCTAAAAAGACCCCAACCCTTCAAGAATTTGAATGTCATCGAATGTGTGCACAGTACGTAGACGGTCAGGTAAAGCAAAACTGAGGATATTTTTAGTTCATAATACATACTTGAACAGATACTTGAGTTTAAGGAGTTTTATACTTGCACTGATACATCAGTGCTGTTGTTTAGCAGATGGTATTTCAAAGAGTGGTTGAGCTCAATTTAAAGAATGTAAGCCTACGTTTAATTCATATCCATTTAAGCTGCTCTAATGAAGTCATGTTTATGAAGTTGTTCTTGTAAGTCATAGAAGGCTCTTTATTTGGAAAAAATTACTTTTTTTTGCTTTTGGTTTCTGTATTTCTTTTGTGCAAGTTACTTGTGTCATTGAATGTGGACAGAACTGTCTTGGATGCTGAACCAGCTTGGAAAGATCAGAGTGCAGGAATGTTGCAAGGCAAGGCTGTGCTCAGCATCCTCCTTCCTGCTGTGATTGAGGCTCCCAGGGATGGGGTTCACTTACTCTCAGCCTCTGAACTCAAATTCTTTTTCAAAGCAGCTTTGAATGTATTGTGTGTCACCTGCAGAACCAGGAGCTTCCCAGTCCTTGACCTCTCTTTGCAGAATTTATACAGGAATTAGTTACTTTCTCGTGTTTCATTAGGAGAGGAGAGGAGGGAAGAATGGGATTGTTGACAGTAACTTTTCTGGGAAAAGGCCTGTTTAAACCTGTATGTTTTGACAGTACAAAAACCACCACAAGCAAAAGCCATGTCTGCTCCTAAGGATTAATTCCATGAGTTACCTTGCAGATAGACAAGTGAGCAGACAATTTCTCAGTTTCTAGCAACCTGAAAAAATTCCTTGAATCCTTCCTTCTTCCATCCAATTTTACCTCCCCTGCTGTAAGAAGGAGAAGCCAGTTCTTTTAAGCTTAAGAGCTACTGTCAGACAAGAGTTTAGTGGTGGGTGAAGTGGCATTTGCTCTTCTTGGAAAGAGTTTGCCAGAACTGTGGTACTTGATTTGAGTATCAGTTCCTAGAAATGTGGTCATCTGGGTAAGCTAAGCCTGCATTTTAGGTAGGAGACAAACGTGTTTTAATATGTTATTTTATTTAAAGACCCTTTATCTTGTTCATTGTTCCCAACAGTGAGATTAAGCCATGCAAGGTCTGAAAATACAATAGAATGAAGTGAATTAGGTCTGTTTATAATTGCAGTTGTGATTATTATTACTGTAGCCCAGAATTCTCCTTGGGCAGGGAAGAGGGTGTTTCTATAGAAAGCAACAAATGGGGTTCCTCTGGAGCAAGAGCAGACTAAATGATGCAGGACTTAGAACCACCATTTCTGTAAAATGCAATGACAATTGCATTTTACAGAAAACTAATACTGAAGCAGCTCAGTAGCATTCCTGTATGTGAACAAAAGCCATGTAGCATGTATGGCAGAAATAGGTGACAGAAGGCTCTGACTCATCATGTGGAACTGTAATTTAAGTTCAAGGGGGGATTTTTCTATCTTGGATCTATTCCTGCTGGCTCAGATGTCTCAAAAGCCTTTAGCACCTAGTTTTAATAGAGCTGGTGCCTACAATCGAGAAATGGGTTGGATGCAAGGAGCAACATACTACTCATCTTAAAAATATCTTCCAGCTAGAGCTGAGGTAACTTTGCAGGGATAAGAAGCTTCCATTGACCTTTACTAATTTTGGTTTTCTGGATTTAGAAAAGTCTCAACTCCCTAAGCAAAAATTTGCTTAGTGAGGCACTGAGAAACAGATGCAATGTAGGCATCTTGGTGCTTCCCACTCAGTACAACTTTCTTTTAGCAAACAAGTACCACCAATGAACAATGTGTGAGAGGTCACTGCTGGCTCTTGTCAGTCATAAATAGTCATTTTCTTTGTGTTGAATCAAATTTTAAATGAAATAATATTCCATGGAACTTTGATTTTCAAGTAATACTAATATTGGTAAGACTCAACTATCTTCAAGATTCATAAGGTATTTTTCCAAGTAGTATTTTAAAACCTAGTCTGTCCAGCCCCTTGAGTACCTAATACAGGTGTATTGTTTCATCAAAAGATCAGAGTGATAGGCCTGATTCTTTTTGCCTCTTCTGTAATCAAGAGTTCAAACCCCTGACTTGAACAAATTTTTGGTGAGATTTTGAAAACAAACATCAGCTACATACCTAGGGGTTTTTAAGTGCAGAAAGTCTGTATAAAGGTAGACCATCTCAAATGTGGGGACACAGAAAATGTTCTGTGTGAGGCAAGAGCAAAACTACTGCTGTCATTGTACACTTAAAAGATCTGAGCATCCTTTATGCAGACTAATGCAAGGTAGTAACTACTGATCTAGGTGGCTCATCATGCTGTCCATAATACAGATAGACAAGAGACACATTAATATGGCCCAGGATGACTGAAGAGAAGGCTTCAAATGGTATTTTAAAAAGTTCTGGTTCCTAAAGGCTTGCCACTTCAGTTATAAATTCAGTGAGGGTTAGGAGATCATATTTTGACCTTAAATAAATAATGGCAATTTTTGACTGTTCCTGTACTGTCCTAGGTAATAATGATCTGTATTAGCTCTACAGTGGTCAGGTGGTTTTTTGAGTACTCCTAGATTTTATTAAAAATATACTAATGTTTCACAGTTGTTGATGGGGGGTGGGAAGGGTGAGTGCAGCAAGGGAAGAAAAGAAGAGAAGCAGCCTTAAACAACATATTTACCTGGTTGAGTTCCCTAAAACCCAGGCCTTGTGTAGGCAGTGGGATGTGTAATGGGATTGTTACTGACACAGTCTTCACAGCACTGCCCTGCTGTAACACAGATCCCTTTGTTAATAGAGCAGCTTTAATTAAAAACTACAGAGTTCATGATGAAATTGTTTTGACCCTTAAAGTTAGATTTGACTAATTCAGTGACTTCCCAGAAAAATAATTCCTCTTGGGAACTGCATAGCAGAGTTTGGAAATACATCTGAGGATTAATTTGTTACATGAAACTGATTGCAGAAGAGGCAAAGACACAATCCTGGTGAATCTCAAATAGCTCAGATAAACAGAGGTGAGGTGCAAAGGAGAAACTCTGGCTGAGCTTCCCTGGGGTGTTCTTTCCTTGCTGGGGGTTGTTTGCAGAGAAGCTGAAGTGCTGTAACAGCCTCAAGCTCCACTCAGTGATGTCTCCTCCTCTTTTTCTGTGGCAGCTCGCTCATGTCCTCTGCAAAACTGAGAGTAGCTTAAGGCCATCATTTCATGCATGACTTGGTAAATTGTGCAAGGAAGAGCACTGCCAAACGAGGAGCCCAGCCAGTTTTCAATATGAGGGCCATCTGTGACAAAATGTTTTAGCAAGTTTGAAAACAATTGAGTTCTTTCTCATTTTTACTTGGAGTTCATTAAGCATGTAAGTAACTTTGTAGCCTCCCAAGAGAACACTTCTGTTACTGTATCCTTGTTTGCTATGCGTTGAGGTTTTTGTGGAGTCAGGTGGTTTCATTTCAGATTTGATCCTGTGTGCTACCAAAAAATGACTTTGCATCAATGTCACTTCTGATTCTTGCTGGAGACACTTCTCAAGGTAGATGAAACTCAGATATTTGTGGCAGATAAGATTTGTATCAATAAATTGCTACGGGTTACAGCAACAATGCCTAAACTTAAAAGTAATTTATTGCTGAAAGTGGAAACATTTTAAAATTCGGAATGGATTCTAAGTGAGCCCCTTAACCTGGCCAGTTACCTGCAATCTCCCATTACCATTTTGCTTCACAAAACATGAAGTTGTGTGTAGTGGAGTTTCCATGTAACAAGAATTATTGAGCAGATCTACAATTTGTTCTAGAGATCTCTTGATTTGTCTTAAGCTTCTGCAATGAAGACTACCTCTATTGAAAGCAGAGTGGCAGTAATGTGATATCAAATGTGTTTGAGTGTTTTTCTTGACTAACTTTGGTGTCACTTCCTGAAACAATATTTTTTTTTAAAGAGTGATGGTACCTACCTTACTTAACAGTACTCTTTCTAAAAGCAAGAGGAAAATTATAGTTGTTTTCCTGAATTATAGGGGCTAAATTTGACTTTTAGTTCTAACATGTCTGAGGTTAAGCACCTTTCAGCTGGTACAGGAAAGGAAATTGAGAGAGAGATAGAGACACAGTGTCACTCACTGAGTCAGCAACAGAGACAGAAATCTGCCTTGTGCCAGACCATCAGACCCCACTTTGGAAACATTGCTTCTGCTGGAAAATTTGGCTTCTTGTTTCTGTTGACAAGTGTTCTCTGCAACAAGTAATTTTCAGAAAAAAGGAACCTTCTTGTGATTTTTAATCCTATTTTAGGAGGAACTGAGTAAGAAGAAAGTTCCTGACCTTTAAATGCATGTTTTATGTAGCAGGTGGGACTGGTAGGGAAACCCCAGCTGGAAAATATCCTCAAAAGTGAAGGATTCCAAAACTTCTTGAACTTGTGTTGTAGCTGCTTTTAGAGAAGTGCAGAGCTGCCCATATGGAGAAGGCAGTCACTTAGGGATCAATCCATCTGCCTTTCAGAATAAATGTTCTCCATGAAAACACTTGCTCTCACAAGTGCAGGGATGTAGTATTTGTTACACTGCTTTTGAAGTGTTCCCTTCTTACACACAAATTACAAGGGTTAGACACTTAAATGCAGGTTTTGTTTTCTTGTTTCTGCTGAGTGAAGTTGACTTCTTAGCGTATTTGCAGCTCCTTAACTTCAAATTAAACTGTGCAAGTATACCTAGAAATGGACTGTGAATGTCTGTTAAAGAAGCAGTCTAATTTTGCAGCATGTACTCAATTCTGTAGGGCTTTTGGGAGGACTGCATAGTACCACTAATGGGACAAAACTTTTAATGTTTTATTTTAATTCTAATTTCTTAAATTTGTATCACTTATTGTGATATTTCACAACTTTTTACAAGGGTAATTGAGGAAAAATATTTGGAATAATGCTAAACTATTTCTAAATTTAGATCAATGAAAATCATATAGCTCTGACATTAGAAAATCTGGGTATTTCTTATATTGGTCTCACATAATTAGATTCAGTCAATGTGTTG
>NW_016690204.1:6057809-6114814 GCF_001604755.1 Lepidothrix coronata | reverse complement strand
CCCATAAATACGGGGGGAGAGAGAAAAGAGGGGGGGGAAAAAAAAAGATGAAGACGCTTAAATGCCTCCTGCCAAAAGTAAAGAGCGAATCTCAGTTGCGATGGCTCTGCTAAAACTTGATCATGCGGGATTTCAAGCGATAAAAAAGGGCTGCCGGGCTGCTATTTACTGCGGCGGGAACAAGTTGCAGGATGAAATCCGGGCGCTGAGGGACCTATTTTCCACTTCATTGTTTGCGAAGGAATCTACTGAAATGACTTTGAGGATCTTTAAACTGGAACTATGTGGAGGGAGAATGCAGTAAGTATTGCCTTTCTGGGGAGCACCGGTTCGAGCGGAGGAGTTGGGCAGGGGCGCGGAGGCTCCGGGAGGCGCGCAGGGATGTCAGCGGTGCTGGATCCCGCGGATCCGGGCTTGGCTCTTAGTTCCCAGCCGGCACCGAGGACCAGTTAGGGAATGCCGGCTGCCTTTGCCTGGCGCGCCAGCGTCCTACATTTAGCCAGGGCTGCTTGAAGAACTATCCTTATGCATATTTACTGGAAATAGTGAATGGAAATCAAAGCAATTGGGCTTCCCGTGGCGGGTTCAGCTAGAGTGTCTCCCTGGGTTTGTTTATGATAAATTGGGAATGAAGCTGTTCCGTTTCAAGAGCGAAAAGAGCTTCATCCCGCACCGCTTTAGCTGTGTTCCAGGTTATGCTCATTTCGAACCTGACAAGAAAACTCCTGCCCTTGATCATGTGAATTAGTTTGCTTCTAGCTGCCCTTTCCAGGTCGGACGTCTCTTCCCTTAGAGCTCAAACCCATCTATTTCACTTGGAAGCAGACGGGCAGTTGGGAGCCCAGGATTTTCCTGACCTGGATAGGGATGAGGGACGTTTCCCGGACGGCTGCGGGCTCTTAGGAAAGCGCTGAAATGTATTTCTAAGCGAAGGCGGAGGGGGGGGGAACTTTAGAGCGCAGTCACTTTATTTCTGTTCACATGAGGTTGAACTACACGTTTCTTCCCCCCTGTCAACCCCGCAACCTGACTAACGCGTTCTCCCCTTCTCTGTCCCGTTCCCCGTGTCCAGCCCCCCCTCGCCTGTCTCCCTGTGCGCGTAGCTGCCCTCCCGGGATGCGATGTCGCCCGCAGGCTGCGGCGGGGATCACGCGTGCGGCCGGCGGCGCGGAGGCCGCCCCTGAGCCCGGGCAGCGAGGGGCGCGACATGCCCGCGGTCGCGACATGCCCTGCACCGACAGCAGCACCGGCAGCGACACCTGCGGCCCCTCCGGCTCCTCCCGCCGCTCCGTCTCCTGAGGCGCTCGGTACGTGCGGCCGCGCCCGCCGGGGGGCGCCCGAGCGCCGCGGCGCGGGGAGCTGCGGGGGGGGGGTTCTGTCGCGATAGTCGCGGCTCCCCCGGGACTGTCGGGAGGGACGCGAGGCGCTCGGGTCGGGCTTTCTGCCGCGTTCCGCGCTGGCGCTGCGGCGGTGGGTGGGAGCCCGGCCCGCAGTGCAACAGCGCAGGGGCGCCGATGCGCGCGGTTAAGCGGTCTGTGGAGCGCTCGTCTCCTCGTCTGCCCCGAGAGGAGGGGATGGTGCTGCCAGCCCTTGTCTCGGTGTGCGTTTCGAGCAGCAGACGGCTCTGACTGATGATGGAGATGGGGCTGGCGGGATGAGAGGGGAGATGTGAGAAGTGCCACCCCTGATTGGACAGCCCCGCCACTGTGTTCTGTGTGACGCTTCGCAACAAGCTTGGCTTTATGTGGCACAGGGACTCCCTTCTTGCAGCTTGCGGAGAGCCAGTCATGGGGGTGGAAATCCCTCGGGGCACAGAAACAGAGGGAGATCTTGCGGAGTCAGACCTGCTCTCCCTCTTCTCCCTCCTTCAGATAGTTCAGATCACTTCTGTGCCTCATCTCTCTCCCCATCCTACTCTGTCTATATTCAGCCCTCTACAGAGATTCAGTGAAGACATGAGGTAACCAGTGCAGTGATGCTCATTTATGGAACACCCTCCCCTTCAACACCAGGGACAACTTTGTGTCCGAGATCAGCAGTTCTGAGATGCTCAAGTCAATGCTGCATAAAAGGAGGGAGAAGAATTAAGATGGAATATTGTGCTTCTGAATCCGTTCCAGAAATGCAGTGTAGGCTTCCTTGAGCAGCAGCTGCCTAGGAGAGATCTTCAGAAATAAACCAGCATGATTTTGGGATGCTGTGAGATGTATGGAATATGTGGAGTGGGGTTTCCAGCAGACCTCTGGCTCACTTGTCTCATTTTGAGCTAAAGTACCTCTCCCTGTTAGACTGTGACTAAATTTTAAATAGATGTTCAGGATGAAGGAATATAGATTTCTGTTTTACCTGTTTTAGTGCAGCAAGGTTAAAGAGAAGGATGAGAATGTGTTTGTTTTTTTTTTTTTTAAATTGTCAGTAATTTTATTTTTTATTGGCTATCCAGGAAGAATGTTAATGGGTCTTTTTCTCTGAACTTCTGCTACATTTTTTGCTTTGCTTGTGGGAGACCAGCTGTAATACTGTCATTATCAAGCCAACTTTCTGAGGGGATACAAGAGGCTTAAACTGGAACTAAGGTGAAGAATGCATTATAAAAAGCTGCTAAAGTTTGCATTGTGCCCAGATGCTCTCTGTTTAAAACCTTCATTGGAGCTCTACAGTATATATTTCTTTCCTCTGTGTTTTTCTTATACAATGTGATCGCTTTTACAGGGGACAAAGCTGGCAAAGATGAGGAAAATTGGCTGTGCTCTCCTGGTACTCCAAGCTCTTCTGGCGCCTTTGGATCTTGTTCGTGGAGCAGAGAAAAATTATCCCATCCTGAACATTGCAGTGATTCTGGGAAGGACCAAGTACATAACAGAGAGAGATATCAGAGCTCTCTGGACCAGGGAAATGTCAGCAGACCTGACTGTTGATGTCAATGTAGTGACCCTTCTCGTGAACCAGACTGACCCCAAGAGCATCATAACACATGTTTGCGACTTGATGTCAGGCACCAAGATCCATGGAGTGGTTTTTGGAGATGACACCGATCAGGAGGCAGTAGCTCAGATTTTGGATTTTATTTCATCTCAGACTTCTATTCCAATTCTTGGAATTCATGGCGGGGCCTCCATGATAATGGCAGATAAGGTAGGAAAAGTTATTACAAGCTTTTACTAGTCTAATATACTTCATTGTGTTGGTCTCTATCATGAGTAATCAGTACAAGCAGTTCAAAAAAGATGTTTCTAATTATCTCTCTGTACTTCAAAAAAAGAAAAACATATGCATAGCAGTATCCTTGTTGATTGCTCTTCACATACTTGGAAATACTTTGGGGTTCGTGCCTGAAACTCATCTTTTTGACACTATAAAAGCAACCCTAATGAAATTTTAGTCTCCAGCACGTTAAATGATGGTCAGCCTAGAAATTTTAAGAGCAAATATGGCACATGGATGTAAAAAAACCCTCAAAATAGTAGGTTCATGAAATAATTTTACATCTTATTCCCAAAATCATAAACAGGTGTTCTGGGGTGCTTACAATAAATAGCAAGCAATAGACCTGAATGTGTCTGAAGACAACAGTAGTAACAGGACAATAATATTAAGCCAGACTGCAGTGATCCACTACAGTCTATAAATTAAGTAGTCTTGCACACTTGGACCAGCTCTTGTATTCCCTATGTTTATTAAATTAGATTTTTGTTAATTGGGTGCTTCTGCTTTCCTACTATAATCCATGCAAACCCATAAGGGGTTGCCTGAAATCTGGAGGTAACGACAGATTGTTTTGTTGGAAAACATCTCTTTATGTAATCTCTTGTGAGACTGGAAGGACAGAAGTGACTCACGTCTCAAGTTCTTTAATGCTGTAACAATTTTGTGGAAATTCTTGCTGGCACTGCAGCACTGATGTTGTGTGGTGATCACAGCTGCTCCTGAGGCAGGTGCTTAGCACCAGGCTGGGCTGAGCTCTCTGGTGTGGATTGCTGAAAGTCAGAGGAGCTCCCACTGTGGTGTAAAATAGAGAGTTCAGGTGTGGGAAGTCACTGGTTTTCCAGTACATGAGGCTTTTCAATGTTAATCACAATTTATTTCCTGATATTTCCATCCTTTAGGGTTTCTTATTAATGGAATATTATTGCTTCTCATAAATGACTTTCAAATAGGAAAGAGCTCTCTGAATACATCTGAAAAGGAAGTGGACCTGATGTATTATTTTGTGACTTGAGGGAGAAAAAGAAGCAGGAAAGTGACAGTGATTAGTTGTGATTGAGGAATCAGCTTTGGACTTTGGAAACTCTTTACCTCTGGAAAAGACTTTTTTTCCACGGGGATAAGAGATCTGTTTCTCTTGGTATTTTGAATGGTCTTACTTTTAAAACTTATGTCATACAAGGAGAGGACAGTAAGTGCTGAATTATGGCAGAGATTCTGTAACAACGGCTTTGACATCTTGATTTATATAGGAAGATCATTACAGTCAATGCTACTGTCTTAGATACAATTACAGTGACCAAGTTACAGAGGCAATTATTTCATGTGCTTTTAAATTACTGCAAAGAATTACTTGTCTTTATAAAGCTGGGTTTATATGTATTTTGGACTTCCATTGATACATATTTTGCTCACCTGTCTCTGTCAGTGTAAGAACACTTAAAGGTTTCAGCCAGTGCTGAATCAACTTCCCCACTCAGTAGCAGATGCAGGATGTTACTGATACAGATCTTTTTTTTACTTTTATATAGAAAATGAATAGACTATCTTTTCTGAGTGGGTTACTACTGTACTTATTGTAGGCTAATATTGTTGTTAGCATATTGCTGTCTTTGATTTCTAGGGATTATCACAGTTTGCTGATAAAACTTTTGTGATGAAATTTGGCTTCTAAGATTTCCACTTGGGAAATCAAAATTGTCTTTTGTTTGTCAAAACAGTCTAACAGGACTGCCTCCAGTAACTTGAACCGGCTGAAGGAATTGTTTGTTCATGTAACTGGAAATCCTTTAATTTTGAACTTAGCCTGTGCAATGTCTTGCAACTGGGTTTGGAACATCACAGTAATGAGACTTGCATGTGTCACTCAATTAACCACTCATTTAGGAATGAATTCCTGGGAGCTGAAGGTGAAATTCTCTGTGCTGTCATAAAGGCAGGGGAGATGGAAGTCTGAGGGAAAGGGTCTGCAAATGTGAAGTCTTTAAAGTCAGTCAGGATTTCAGCAGAAACAGATGGCTGTTGGCTGAATTGTGAAGGCTATTAGTGTTTCAAGTGTTCTGTTTTGTCTCATGCATTGGGATGTGCAAAAAAAGGTGGTCCCACTCCTGCCTGTGAATGCAGTTCTCTGACACTTTAATAAGGCCATTTCATTTCTATCCTTATCATATGTGTTCTGTGCCAGGTGGCTGTTATATGATGCTTAACTGTCCTAAGCTGAACTAAACTGAAGGCACAGATATGAGAACTCATCTCTAATGCTCTGTGTTGCTGAAGACTTTACTGCATGACTCAGAGGAGATAAGCTTGCCATATTCTCTATGGCTAATAAATACTATGTCAATGTGAATCTGGCATGATGAACCATGCCTTTAAAAAATAAGAAGTTGTTCTAGGTTTCTAAAGATGAGAGATTGCCACATGTGGAGTTTGCAGTGATTAATGCAGGACATGCAGCTCTTGAAGCACCGAGTCCCTGGGCGAACACCTGCAGCGAGTGCTGTCTAGTCTAGACTGCTTCCTTGGCTGGCCCAGCTGGCTCCTCTCTGCTTCAGTTTGCTCAGAGTTTGCCTGCACCATCTGAGGAGAGACATTGCATGATTCAGACAATGAAAATAGGCATGTGAAGCCAACAAAACCAGAATGTTTTCTGAACCTAGCTGATCTGTTGTCACCTGACTACAGTTGTCGAAGCCCTACCAACAAACCCATGTGGCACTTGAGGGTGTACAGCACCTACCCGATCCCAACTGTGCTGTAGAGATACCCTTTGGACAGTGCCACATGCTCTGCCTCCAGCTGACTTTGTCACCTGCTGTTGGCAGGAACCCTCCTGCCAATGAACTGCTCCTTGACTTTGGTCCCCAGTTCTGCCACAGACGTCAAACATATTCAGATGTGGGATAGTCTACTGGAACAAGATGAGAATTGTATGGGGCATCTGTGCCAACCTGCTGTGCATCACCATCCCTTGGAGGGTGCTGAAAACAGGCTGGCTGTTTATTCATCTTGTATCTCTTGACATTTGAGAGATCTCAACACAAACACTACTTAGGAACTGTTTTCTGACTTGAGTGTTTGGTTTCAAACACAGTTACCTCTGTTTCACCTCACACTATAATTATAATGATAGCATTTGTCATACTTTTTGAAAACAGGACATCGTGGTTAGTTCTGTGTCAATAGGAGGAAAAAAAGCCCCTACATATTTTAAATATCCAGTATACAGGAATACTTGGTGTCCTTGAACCACACTGCTTTTGCCTATTGCAGAATTAAATCTTTCTAACTTCTCATTAGAAGTCTTTCTGAAAGACATAGCTTGAAGCATTTTATTGTTGTGGAAACACTCACAGTAACAGTGCTAGTCAAAGGCATTAAAGGTGAGGGTAATTTTCCGAAAGGGCTATTACAAAGTGATATTTTTTGAAATGGCTCTGGAAGTGTTATGCAAACTAAATAATTGCTTTTTGAAAAGATAAGTACTATATATTATTGTATTATAATTCTAGAAGAGCAATGGAGGTTAGAAGGGATTGCTGTAGGTTTTCTAACCCAGCCCTGGCTCAGTGATGAGCTGACATGGAATTCAGATCTACTCAAGTTTTAAATATCTCCATGGATGTACATACATCACAGCCTTTCTGGGCAATCTGTTTCAGTACTTAACCCTTCTCACCATGCAAATATTTTCATTTTATCTCATTAGAATTTCCCTTGATACCACAGGCTCTTGTTCTTTTGCTGTGAGTCTGAGTCCAGCTCTCTCAGTGTAGTTGTAGGCTGCAATTACACCGCTCCTTACCCGTCGCTTTCCTGGGGGAAAAGAGTTCCCTTAGCCCTTTCTTGCACCTCTAGACCTCTGGACTCGCTTGGATATATTGATGTCTTGTGGGGGGGGACCAAAATGGGACAAAGGACTGCAGATATGGCCTCAGGAGTACGGGAGAGGGGAGCAGTCCCTCCCCTGGAGCAGCTGTGCTCCTGCTAACGCAGCCTGGTTAGGCTTTGCTGCCGGAAGGGTGCACTGCTGACTCATGTTCAGCCCGTGTTGGGCCCCCCATGTCCTATTATATTTAATAAAAAAGGCATCTAACTGTGAATAAGCAGTGGGGGAAACTGCACTTTTAAATCTTGTTCGTTCTTTTGGTGGATATTTTTCAGGTACTTTACTGAAATACTTGCAGATGTTTGCATTACGTGGTTTTTTTTCAGCTCATTTATAGGTATGGCTTGGGATTGCTCTGTTTTTCCTCATTCCTGAGATGCAAAACCTGTGCTGCACTTGTGCAAAACAGAGCTCTGAGCCCAGCCTTGTAACTGTGATCAGAGCCCACCCGGACTCCTGGCTCTGGTACTGGGCATTTATGCTCCCTTATCCTTGCGTGACTTTGTCCACTGCTCCTAAAGTTCCTCCACAAATCTTACACCTTCCTTGCCAATAGCACAGTGACCATCTAAAAAACCAAATGGGTTCAAAACTCACACCTTACATTTGCACTGTGCATAGGTGTGCTTCAATTCTTATGCTTT
The DNA here is from genome assembly GCF_001604755.1 of Lepidothrix coronata. Classification (NCBI taxonomy): domain Eukaryota; kingdom Metazoa; phylum Chordata; class Aves; order Passeriformes; family Pipridae; genus Lepidothrix; species Lepidothrix coronata. The sequence goes on along the minus strand of NW_016690204.1, from coordinate 6,107,077 downwards.
CAAAACTGTTGTGATGAATGGCAGGGGGTGTGTGTGTGTGTGGTGTTGGATTTGTTTTTTATTGTGGAATCTCTTCTGGAGGTCATACTTGATGGAATGTGCTCATCAATTCCCAACATCTTCCATATGTGTTGTGTAGAGATTTCTATCCAGCTCATTTAGTTGGCTTGTAAGAGCAGTTCTGTATTTTTTTCTTATAGAAAGTCCTTAAATTTATGGTTTTCTATAATAACTTCTCATTCCTGCCCTTCCTGATAACTGATATTAGCATGTGTATGGCACTGTACTTCTGAGCATGATACTGAGTTTGGCTTCTTTACTGCCAAAGACTGGATGGTTACACTGTAGGTTGAGAAATACTTTAGTGCAAAAATACCAATATTATTATAACTAATGCTTCAGGTCTAGAAATGGGAGCTTGCACTATTCTGTTGCACACTACACTTGCAGATTCTGACTCAATTAAAGAAGCAATTGAGTTTGATTTTCTTCCCCTCTAACTGTACTGTTGCCTCTATGGGAAGAATAACTTTCAGATATTCTAATTTTTATTTTGAGCTGCAGTAAAAATGTAGCATTGACCTCCCTGTAAATCTGTGTTTACTTTTCCACATCCATTAAAGTCAATCTACATGTACTTTTTAAGAAGATTCTTGTACATCCTTAAAGATTTTTAGAACTAGAATGTGATCTGCAGTTGTACCTCTCACACACACACGTAATAACCACTGGTATTAAATGGTTAAAAGTCTGCTTGAGATCTGTCTTGCCAGGTGAATGAAGTGAGTAGATGTAATGTCTTGTGGGTTTTTTTTCATCAGAGGCAGTTCTGTGTGAGGTGTTGGGATGGAGCCTGCTCGTTAGCCATTGCTTTTCCTGAACTGGCATCTCTAGGAGGAAGTAAAGCTCCAGCAGCTGCTGCATTTGCTGCTTTTGGTTGGGTCTTGGAGCTCAGAGGAGCATTATATTAATGATGTGAGCCCTGCTTTCCTGCTCTTTCTCCCACTCTATTTCCGAAAGGATTTTCCTAGCTACTTTTGAGACGATGAATTTTCCCCTCTTGATTTAGCACAGGAGAGCACAGAGGACTTTCTGGAATACTGGGAGAATAGACTTGAACTCTCATGGAGCTGGAGGGAGGGATATTTAGTTTAATTCTCCTCAGTAGAAGGTAGTTTTGAAAAGATTAGGTATTTCTGTAACTAATAAGCAGATTGTAGGAAATGGAAGTCTTCTGGAGGCTACTTGATTTTTCATGTAGTTTAGGTGTAGGTAAATTCCTATTTTTTGCTAGAGTCAACAGTTTCAGCTGAGCCCAGAGTGGATTCCTCTAAACCACTCTTATTTAAGAGAGAGGAGTGCTTGGCTTCACTTGCATTTCAGTTCTTTACAGTAAGCAATATCTCTTCATCTCAAAGGCACTGTTTTCTTTCTCTTCAAACTGTTCTTACAGTTCTTGAAAATAGAAATCCATAAGTGCCTTTGTTTTGAGCAACAACATTTTAAAACCCACTAGCAAGTCATTGCTGTAGATCATCCATGCAGTCTCTCCAAACTATTGCCTGCCTATAGGTAATTATAACACAGCAGACTCCTGAGCTGTGAAAGTAGGACACCAGACCTTCAGCATAATTTTCTGCTTGCAGATATTCCTGGCGGCATCTTTGGAATTTGTTTTCCCAAGGACATTCTCAAATACAAAATTCAAAATTATTCCCTTTAAGCTACAAAATAATTATAGACTATTACAAAACACATAGGACATTTCTGGCAATCCGAATGTATCCAGAGAACTTACCTGGAAACATAAAATAATGCAGTGAACAGAAGAGAAGGGCCTTTATATAATGTCAAACACATTTCATGTTTCATCTATTAATTATTTTTGAGAGGATGCTTAGACTATTTGATTAGACAGCTTATTAGTGGGATTTTATTTGTCTCTTATTTGAACTAACAATTTAATCTAAAGTATTTCTCTAACTTTTTTGGTCTTGCTTGGAAGAATGTGGGGTAGATCTGCCTGCATTGGTACAAAGGGCTTTGTACAGATGAACAGAAACTTTGCAGTCTGTGGCTGGTTTTATTTTTTACAAATCTGTGGTCATCTGCTTTGCATGTACTCTTTTCTTCCCCTCTTCCCTCCTCCCTCTTCCTCCTCTGCCTTCATTCTTCCCTGGAGCTATGAAGTTGTGTGGATTTTACTGAGGGAGCCCAGCCTGGATTGTCACCACGCCATCTGTCACCATATTGTTTGCTTAAATCCTTGAGATATTTTCTTCTGTGCTTCACTGCAATAAATACATAAAGCTGCAGCAGCATCATTGGCTATTTATATTAGATTTAGACTTAATGTCCTTAGGAGAAAACCCCCGTGGTTGTATTTGAGGTGCATAAGCTACAGGCAGGGTGTAAAACTGGGCATGGCTTAATGATGAGTGCAGAGCTCTGGTTACACAGCGTGTTTTCACCCTCTGCCTTCTCAAGATGAATGCCCAGCTGGGGGTCTCATGGCCCTGGAGAGGCAATACTGCTAGGGGATTATGCTCTGGTTCTCCCCATTCTTCCTAGGGAAAGCTTTTGTGCTCTTCTGTAAATGCAGGATGTATCTTCCTCTGTCCTGAGACTTGATATACAGGGTCAGGGAAAAGTAGAGACTTGCAGGCTGTGTGAAACCAGAGCTGGAAATAAGATTGGTTAGAAGGGGAAATGTTTTGGAGAGAAATTGAAGAGTGAAGAAGATATATTATACTATATATGTAGTATAAACCCCATAAATATATGTATTCTATAATATATTATATATGTACTATAAAAGCTGAACAACCAACAGGAAAACCATCTTGTTTCCTAATATGCTGACATGATATTCCAAGTTGCAGATGGAGGTTGCTTGGTGTCCAGCAGCTGTAAGTTTGTAGTATGCAGTTAATGTTATCTCACCTTTCCCAACAGCAATTTCCCCTGTATTTTCCACACATGTGAAGCGTAAGTGTCTGGAAGGAGGAGGTGGTTCTGCCTTTCAGCTTGAAAATTATGTATCCCTTGATCTGAGTTTTGGTTAAGCTCTCTTGGAGGTGCTTCATTACCAGATGACTTCTCAGTCAGTGTTTTAGGCTTCCTGTCTCCATCATAGGTTTGGGACAGTAATTTCCTTTTAGGTTTTTGATGCAGATAGGCTGGACTGTTTCCTTGCCACAAGTTACTTGCTGCAGCATGACTGAGAACACCAGTGCTGGTCTTGCTCCACGGCCTCTGCTCAGTATTTTTACCTATTTATAACCTGCCTTTTGTGCATCTTGGAGCAAGATATTTCTATACACACATTTCATTCAAAGGGTTGTTGTGTTGGAGGCTGCCTATATTTTCCTTTTGTTTTCTTTCCTTGACAATGTTTTTTTTTTTTAAAGTCCTAACTTTTGGTTCAAGATTTCTGCCAGTAAGTTGATTGATACAAAGTTTTATCTATTTTTGCTGTCCATCCTGCCTCTCCACGTGACTTGAACTAGCACTAGGACTGCTTTGTTTTCACTACATTGATTTTGTGTCCAGTGGTGACACTGCATATGTGGAACCACTGTGAAAGAGCAGGGATTTTACAGCCACCTTTCGGCTCGACACAACTTACAATACAATTAGGAATGACAGTTATAATTGAATAAACAGAAAATAGAATTAAGGTGATCTAAGTTGCTTTTAGGAGTTACAGAAATATATAATTACCAGACAAATTACATGTTATTTTTTGTGTGTGAGGCTAATTAAGAATTCTGAGTAAATTGTGATTGGCAGAGGCATCAAAGCTGTATGAAGCACCTAGCTGGGATGAGAAGGCTTGTGAATTCATCATAAGAAAACAGATGCAAAAACTTTGAGAAGTGTCTGTGTTCTAGTCAAGTACCACTTAGGATGCCACCTCCTCCTCTCTCTGCATTTTAGCTGCTGTTCTCTGCAAAAAGGCTGACATTTCCTGTTGTGGGATCTGGGTTCTAGAGAAAGAGGTTTGCTTAGCATGCAAAACTTTTAAGCTCTATCCCTTAACAATGTAACAGTGAACTGGTACAGAAGTTGTAAAAAGAAAAATTTGCCTTCTCCACCTGTTCCTAGTCTGCCTTTTCCTTACCCAGTCCATTCTGTGTGCAAACCTCTTTCACCCAACAGCTCTTCCCAAACACCCTCCTCTGCTGTCCCCACCTGCACCCCATCTATTTGCTGTTCTGCTTTATACTTGACTGTCACTTTAGAGTTAGGGTGGTTTTTCCCCCCCTTTTATTACCTTCACTTCTAGAAGAAGCAAGGGTGGGTAGGAGAGAATACACCTCTCTGCCTAGAATTATGTACCCCTGAATATTAGAAGTATTGGGACTCTTTCAGTGTACACAGAGCACAGATGAGAGCTGGGCTAAAATATGATTAACTGGAGCAAATTAAAATTCTCTGGATCACAAGAGTAAAGTAAAAAACTGTTATGAATTTAAGCCAAACCTGTTTCTATTTAATGAGCAGAAAAGAGAGAAAGGTACAGAAATTGAACCAGGTGAGGTAGGGTAGTATTGGTAGAGAGCTGAAGTGGTAGTAAACCAGGAATAAAAATTGCTGATGAACTGATCTTTGTGAAGAAAGTAGCATGAGAAAACCAGAATTGTTTAAAACTCTGAACAGTTTTTACAGATTTTGTGCAATTATTCTTCAGTCTTAAGTCATTCCTTCTGCATTCATTGAGTAGCTTTACATACTTGTACAGAGGGACACTTGCTTTTCCTGGTGCAATGTTGAGAGTCTGGGCTGTTGAGTATCTGAAAATTATTGTATCAGAATGTCTACTTGTATCCATTCTAGTGTAATTTAAAATTTCCCTACTGCCTTTACTTTTTCCTTTATAACCTCTGGGACAGGATCAGTCTATAGGCTTTCCTAAATATAAAATACTCCCTTTCTTTTGCTTTGCAGTTGGCTGGCTACTGATGTCATTCTATTTAAACATCAATTTTTTTAGCAAATGGAGAGATTTTTTTTTAATGATTATTTCATTTGTAGTAATAGATGTTCTCTTTTCTACCTGTGTATGTATGAATGTTCACTCAGTTGAGGTACCTTGTGGACGTGTCTACTAACTTGCTTGTTTTAGGAACTGGGATATGAAAAAATACTCATAATTCCCTTTTTATAACTTATTTTCAATTCAGTTTTTCTGAATTTCACATCTCCCATTAAAGCCTTTAGAATACTTGGGGGCAGGACAGACTGTCAGGTAAGATATGTGAAAGCAAATTCCCACAGAGTTAGTTGCTGATTCTGCAGTCCCCTCTGTATATGAATGTGTTTTGCTGTTGTTTTAAAAATACTATTCTGAGTCTCATGTTCACTGGCAGTTACTACTAAAATTGTAATTATGTGCACTGAGCACAGTTCTGGATCATGAATTACATAAATGCTGATGTTGTCTAAATGACTGGTTGTGTCAGGAGGCTGAAAGTGAGGAGTGTCTTCAGAGAACAGAGCACAGGGAAGAGCCAGACGAGGATGTCTGCAGCTCTTTGCAGGGTGAGCTCACTTGTGGAAGGAAAAACACAAGTTTGCATGATCCCCTCCCCACTTCAGATTGTCTAAAGTTAAAAAAAAAGATCTTCACAGCCATTTCTAGATATACTCATCCTGTCCTTGCTACCAGTCTTAACAATTTTAAAAGTAGCATCACAAATTTTCTGCCCTTTCTCAGGATACAGGGCTTAGGCTACAGTCTCTTGCTTTCCTGTTGTTCTTAACTATCCACCACTATTTTATAGCATAAGAGTAGCTGGAATATTTCCAATGATCAGTGAAAAAATGACACTAAATAGAAAAATCTCACATTTTAACATCCTGAACAGTTGCTCAGAAGCTTCTCACTATATACAGATGTTTTCCAATTCCCAGTTTCTCATAAAAACACATTCTCTGAATAAAAGTTTAAATGAACCTGTGGGAAATTTATATGGAGCCAGCTGTCACCTGCAGCATGTGTGCCTTTAATGGTCACTGAAAGCCTTACTAATCATTTTTGTGTGCTTGTTTAAGTTGTTTTCTTTCTGGTTCCCTGTATGGAATGACAGCTGGCTGGAGAGGAGCTAGTTTGTGATTTACCTTTTTTGCACTGTGAGGTAGAGATCTTAAAGCAGTGAAATATTTCAGCCAGTAATAAAATGTAACAGCCCAGCTCAGTAATCCTTAGTCCAGTGTAGGACCTATTGATTTGTTAAGCTGCAGTGGAGACCTCAGTGGGCACTGCCTGCAAGCAGTGAAAAACTTAAGCCCAAATAAGAATGAACTTTGCTCATTTCCCACATTCCACTGCATTTTTTTTTTAAACTGTATAAAGTAAGTTCTAGTCATGCCAAACCTTAGTTTTAAATAAGTTATGCAGAGAAAAAAAACTCTCTAGGTCAGCAAAGCATTTCCAGAATGTGAGGAGCATAATTCCATTGGGAAAGGATACCATCCAGCTCATATACAAGTGCACACAAAAAGCAAAAATCCTGCTTGTGTGATCCTGGCTGCAGTGTGATTGATTTCACTGTGAAGTAAAGGACTAAGAGCAAGTGCAAAGTAAGCAAACACTTTAAATAATTAGTCCTTTAGTGCTTGCTTAATTGCTTTTCCTGAAGATCTGAAAGCTGTGATGAAAAGAGACAATGGAGGGGGTTTTGCCTTTCTAATTAGGAGTTTAGTATGTTCTTTATGTAACAGGGATAAAGATGCAGACAGTCTCTTAATATCTGAGGTGGAAAGGCCAAGCAATGCGTTAGACTTAAGACATCTTCTGCTTAGAAGAGCAATCTCTGGTTAAAGGAATGATTTGGTACATTAAGGGCTGTAATAGCATTTGGGGTGTCCTTTCAAATGATGTTCTGGATTGTCGGTGAAATACCTTGTTGACAAGCTAGCTGGTTTTATTTAAACTTCATTCTGATAATTAGATTTTTGTCTTACCAGGTCATTTTGAGGTTTCATTTGCATATTCCACCTAGTTAAAAGTTCTGTTATTAAAACAGTTTTTCGAACTCAGTTCAGATGGTGGAATATTTTCCTTCTTAACAAGCATTCTAGTCTGTGTAAAAAAAAAAAAAAAAAAACCACACCAAATTCTCCCTCCCTTAGTTTCTTTTAAAATCAAGTATGTAAAGTAAGGCTGGCTCCCTATTGAGCTGGTTTAATCATTTGTTTTTCCATCTGCAGAGAGCCAGTTCCCAAGTAACTTCAAAGAGCCTTGCCTGAGTAAAAGCTTCCAGCTTTGGAGCAACAAAGATTACAGAAATATGCTTATGCAACAGCTTGAAACCTCTGGCTATCCTGACATGGAGAATACAATTGAATTCTGTTACTATAAACCTTTAAATATTTGTAAGGGAGAGTTTTGCTGCCACTTTTTGCTTTTTGCCTCCTGAGGTGATTGCACAGTGTGATGGGTGACGTGAGTGCACAGACATGGCGTTTGTGGGCTCAAGGGGAGCACTGGTGTTTGGGTCTTGATCTCCATCAAAAAAAAAATCACGTAACTCCATCAAAAAACCAGCCATAAACTTCAGCCTTGATGTCAATTGTTCTATGGACAAGCCTGAAGACTTGCAGCAGCAAATACACCCTATTTCTCATATTTTAGATTCGTGCAGGCTTTAATCAAGTGACGAAGAAGCTTCAAGTGAAATGGCTCCTGGGAGAGTGGGAACTTCATGTTTAAAATTTTCTGCGTTGACGTGTTATCTCTCAGCTTACTAAAAATAAAATAATCCCCTGCCCAGTACAGATAAATAGATATGAGATGCATATTTTATATCTAATAGGTAAGGCATGTTTTTGAGTGCAGTAACAAATAGAAAGAAGTTGAAATTGCCATTAGAGTGTTTGTGAAAATCTGTTTCATAGAAAGGGCAATGTAAGTAATTATCTGTTTCTGTGGCCTTCCTAACTAGACACTGTACCTTATTCATGGCATTTCAGTCCAGTGCCTGTCATCATAATTTGGAGAAAAGCTGATTTTTTTTTTTTAACCTACCTCCCCTCCCCCCCACCCCCCAATGAAAATTGGTGTGTCTGGGATTTGTCCCAAATTAATTTCCTGTGGAGAAAAGTTATGAGTTTGGTCTCAGTACAATGACTCTTCTGGATTATAATATCTGTCAGTAGAAATGCACTACTTTGGTTTTAACTGAAGCTATTTCAGATCTTAATTTTTGGCTTAATCGAATCCTTACCACAGGCAAATCTAATTCTGGCATACTATTTCAATTGCACAGACTTTCATTTCTGACTAAGGATTGGAAGGATTAACCCAGATTTTAGCAGTTCTCTCCATGACTGGGTGGATAGGATTAAAATCTCTGTGCTGCTCACAGTGGCTGTTTATTCCAGGTTTTGATTATTAGTTATGTCTGTTGGCCAGAAAGGGAAAATTTCTGAGAATAAGAATACAGCTAAAAGAATGATAGTTAATTCACTGGATTGCACTGTATTTCAATTTAAAAAGAACCCCAAACATGGTTTTCCTGTGTACAGGACCACAATATATAGGTTAGAATATTCTAGATTAATTTTGTAGTTTGCAGTATTAACAAATTTATCATATTTGAGACTGCAAAAATAGACATTTTAGAAAAAAATAATTGGGTAAAACAAGGATGGTATTAAGTTTAACAGGACCCAGTTGTAGCATCTTGCTAAGAACTGGTTGCATGCAACACCTTTTTCTGGTGCAGAAGCTGGCAGTGTATGCCTGCATTTTGTTTCTGTCAATGCTGCTGTTGGAAATAGAGACAATTTTGCTTCACTATAGGGGAAATGCAAAAATTTCTGGAATATTGTCTGCAGTTAGTCTGCCACATTCTTAAAAGCCCTGGCTAATCCTGTAATGGGCTTAGAAATTAGTGACTCCAGTGGGCAGGGAGTGAAAGTCTCACCTGCAGGAGGTGAGGTGGGCTGGTGGTGTTTAATCCGCTAAAAATGAGCCTGGGAGGGGGATATGGGAGCTGGATACAGGATGAATAAAAACCAACTGAACAACATCAAATGAGTCAACAGAGGACTCAAACTAAGGTGGGCATAATTTAGGTGAGAAACTGAAAGTACTCAGTATTTAGAAGGAAAATGAAGAGGTTCAGTAATAGCAAGAAGCCAGCTGGTGTTATGATGGAAGCTGGTCAAGGAAGAAGGATGAGGACTTGCAGCACGAAGTTCTTTCTACTTCTGCATTCTTTACATTTCCAAAAACCTTCAGGTAGCCATACAACTCTATAATAACATTGCCTGCAAATCTAGCCAGGCTTATATAAATGTAAGATTTGGCAAAGCTGAAGTGGGATGAGTAGAATCCTGATGTACTGCTTATCAGACATTCAAGGACGGTGATTATCAGCCTTGGAAAGACAGACTGGCCTTGGGATTCTTGTAGGAATATAGAGAGCTCTGTTCTTAGAGTTTTTAAAGCCTCATCTCCTAGTAAAGGATATACTTATATTTCCTGGGGAAATGTGAATTTTACCTTTTTATTTGAAGTAGGAGAGTTTGACTATTCTTTGGGTATTTCTGCCTTTCTGTATTTTATTTTTTTTTGTGCCTCAGGTAGCATCAGAATTCTCAAGAGAGGTGATGAAGACATGCTCTCCACTTGGAAAAATAGTTCTGTTTGCTTGTCATCCTGTTTTGTTAGGGAAAAAGAGGATCCATTAACAGCCATGGAGCCCCATGGTTGGAAGGCTACAGTATCCAAAACAGTGAGACCCCTGTGAGTTCTGTGTTCCAGTCTCACTGTGATCTGCCTGTCAAACCTGCTGTACAGTGGTTTATGTGACACAAATTTGTGGGCAGTCTGGGTTGCAATTGCAGCTGGACACCCAAAACATTACAGCCTTTTAATGTCTGTACTTGACATCCATTGCCATTTTCTGGTGGTATTTCTGTGTCTGTAAATAATCAGGTATTCTAGCCCACCCAAGTGTCTTTGACAATGAGAATTGACTTGGTGAATATTATGATTCTCATTCAAAACTTTGGTTCATAGACTAAAATCCATTAGTTCTTTCTTGTGCTCTGGGGAAAGGGTTTCTAGTGAGTGCCATGACACACAGGGGGTGTAGTGAGCTAATATGTACATAGTGAATATAGCAAGGTAATGATAATCTGATTATTGTATACAAACAGGTCAAGGAACTAGAAATTGCTGCATAAGTACAATATTTTCTTCCTAATGAGGGAGAAAAGCTGATGGAATGGTGTCTGTGAAGAGCTGAAGAACCATGTTTCCTTCTATCTGGGGAAGGATGTTTAAAAAAACCCCATACTTAAATAAATGTACAGATAAGTGTTTCCCTGGATTTTAGGCACTAATAACTTCATTTCAGGGTCCTGGTCCCAGTCTCTTGTCTCCCCACACTTTGTTGGTCTTACTTCACTCCTGAGATTGTGTCTGGAGCAAATTTTTTCCCTCCAGATGGAGACCTGAGCAGGAAAGGTAGGTCAGGTTGCTGTGGGGTGTGCTCCTTGGAGGTGGTGTGTGGAGCAGCACATCTGCTCCCACAGGCACAAAGGGAAGCACCAGCTCTGGACCTGGACACCAGCAGCTGCCCTGTGCCTCAAGAGCAGCAGCAATGCAGACTGTGGCACTTTTCTATCTGTGGATGATTTTAGCTGTGAGGAAGAGTTTCAAAAACTCAGTGAGACAGAGAATAAGACCAAGAGATATTGATAAATATCCCTCTAAATGCTGAAAATCTCTCCTTGTGTACAGTGTTGTTCTTCTCTGCTGTCCTGAGGAAGAGATGATTTCAGGTGTCTGCTCACAGAGCTTGCAGAGCCTTCAGCTGTGAAGGATTCTTTAGAGCCAACATATTTCATCTGACCTTCTTGAGCAATTGGAAGTGAATGTTACTATCACTGAGAGTTTGATTTTATTATTGAATAGCTCTTAAAGGCTACAGAAGGTAATGTTTTCCGGAATCCATAATTTTTGTGCAGATTCAAGCTGGGTAAGGATGTATTCTCAGTACCCAAGAGAGGCTGTGCTTCAAGGGCAGAATGTGATATACAGCAAAACATTAGCAAGGTCTGTGAAACTTTAGTTATGCTGCGTTATTTTTTGCCATTCTGTGTGGCTGTGCTTAAAGAACTGGAATGGTGTCCGTGCAGGAATGGAATATTCTTCCTAAAATACTTGAATGAAACAGGCAAAATCTTTTTACTAATAATTTGCTGTGGCTGGACAGGAGGGTTCAAATGATGTGCTAATTAATGCTACATATGGTCTGCAACACCTGGTTAGAGCTGTTTGTAATATTTTTTTCTCCAAAAAAGATTGAATGGCAAATTGGATAAAATTTTGTTTCAAAGTGACCAAACCTGCTTCTTCCCTGAAGCAATTCAGACTTCTTCCAGACTTCATTAGTACTGGAATTCTAATCTGTTTAGCTCTTACAGCTGTTTCATTTTCAAGGACCTGGAGAGGCCAATTATTTGGTTAAAGAGTGCTTATTAATGACAATATGTGACCATGGAGAAAGAAAAGGCCAGTGCAGATGTAAAAATAAAATAAAAAGTCTAAGGCCCTCCTAGCTGTGCTTTTGGGAAAGAAGAAAAAATTCAAAGCAGCATCCTTGGTTTTAGTGTTGTTTTGAGTGTTTGTGTGATGACCCCTGTTTTTTGCAATGGGAGTGAGGTTAAAAGGATACATCTCAGTTTGAAAAATAAAACAGATGCATGTTCTGTTTCTCTGTGCTCATGTCATTAAATAAGGGGGTGTGAAGTGCTGGAAAAAGGTAGTGTAGTTTTATGAATCCCTTGCCAGGCACCAGTTTCTTTTTGAAGTACATGGCTTAAGCTCTGAGGTAGCAAAGGATTGTCACTCAGTGTTTCTGTTTTCACTGATTTACTGAAGAGAGCATGTGCAGAGTCACGAAACAAAATTGTGTCACAGCCAGAACTCCTGGAACTGCTTCCATGTGCATCAACAAAGCCAGTTTTGGTGTGGTTTTCTCCTCTTGTTTCTTTTATCAGCTGAGGTTTTGCTTTTTGATTTTGGGAGGACCACCATCTATTTGCAGCTTTATGGTCTTCATGTTGTGTGCCTTGATTCCCCTCAACCCTTCCCGTCCTGCCACTCTCTCTGTTCTAGTCCTACTTTGATGGGAGAGCTTTGGAAAGGTATTCTGAGTTAAAGTTGTCTCTTACATTCCTTTGCTCTTTTGCTGCATCTGATCTAGTCTGACTGGCACACAGAAGCCCTCAGGGCCTCAGATAAGTTGCCTGTGGTCTGCCTCTGCTAAAAGTGAGAGTTGGCCTCCTGCCTCATTTCATTGGAAGTGCCTTGGAATGGCAGCTGTGCTTTGTCTGCTGTTTTGGACAGAAAACTTGCAGAATTCGCCCCGTGTTTTTTCCAAAGTGAAGATCAACATGCTGCAAAGAGAACAAAACAGTAAGAAACATCTATCTAGCAAGTCAGCAAATGAGAAGTAACATTTGTCTAGCAAGTCAGCAAGTGAGCAGTGTAATCTCCTAAGTTCAATGGTGCTTTTGAAAACATCTCCATACGTTCATAGTTGCTGGTTTTAGTCCAAGTTAAACATGAGCTCGGTGTCAGACCCTGATTTGCAAACATGACTGTTCCCTGAGTAAGCCTGGAAGTTTATAAATACCTAAGTGGCCAAATGGACATGCAGGTAAATTTGTAATCCTCAAGGCCTTTAAGTACATTACAAAGGCAGATACTGGTGTGTAAATAGTTGCTCAGCTATGAACAACTGATAAAAGTGTTGCCTTCTGTCCTGTCATCCTCTGTTGATATATTTATTTTCTTTTTAAGAGGTGATTAACTGTTAAGTGATAAATTTGCTCAAAAAGTGGTGCTGGTAATGAGGTATTTCTCTGAAGAGGAGGGGTTTGAAAGGTTGCAGGCATGACTCTGAGAAGGGTATGAGGGGCAGGTTCCTTTTAATCTTCTGGGGTACCAGGAGCTCTGAAGGTCAGGCTTGTGCTTTGTCCAAGGGATGGTAAATCTGCTTTCCTAAACTTCTTCTGTGGTTTGGGAATTGCAGCAGTTTTTCCTTTATTGTAATTTCAGGCATGAACTGTGCTGCAGTGTTACCTTATTCCATGTACTCTCTGCTCATACACGATTTTTGTGTGTATTGGTGATGTTCTAGGGCTGAAACAGTTCACATTAGCAGACACCCAGATTTGGAAGAAGAGACTTGCCAAAGTGTTATGACAGAATGAAGCAGAGGATCCTATTATTCATGCTGTCAGAAAAGTGATTTCTGTCAGTTTTATGATTTTAGTCTTTTTAGGGGATGGGGGGGAAAAAAAAATCAAAGACCTAACATACTTTCTCATCTTGGCACTTACCAACTTTTCCTGTTTTCTCCAAGTAAGTCCAGTGAGCACAGTCTCTTCTTGGCTTTACTAGATATATGAAGATCTGTATTTTCCTCTGGCATTTAGAACACCTGCCATGTTGATTAAAATCTCACTGATCTGGTTCTTTTGGGAACTGCCCTGATGAAGTTTTAAGTGATGAACTGTGAACTGCCTGCCACTGCAAAAAGACTGTCAGGTAAATAAGCTGGAAATCCCAACTGAGAACCAGTGCCCTAATAGGATACTGTGCTGGAATATTAGTTTTGCATTCCCAAGTATTCCCAGTAGACATGTAATCCACTGGCTGCTCAAGTAACTCGATTTTCATGTCTGAATCATCAGTATGGCAACAAGTACCTGTGAAATAACATGTGGGTAATGAAGTGCTCTCCTTCTCTAATGTTTGATTGGGCCTTTCGTTGTGGGCAAAACACCTTTGATTACTGGAAAGGACAAGCAAAACAGTGAACCAAACTAGCATTTGTCTCTCCTTAGCTTAATTTACTGTGTGCACAGTTGTGCTCTTCAATGGGAATCTTTAGTCGGTTGATTCCCTGATTTATATCAGTTGTATGTGCTTTGAGAAGAAACCTAGAAAACTTGCTTTTTTTCCTTGCTAGGGAGGATAATTGAGCTGAGATATTTGCTGAAACATATTGGAATGATACCAGTATTGGTGTAAGGTATTTAGCAAGTGTTAGCATGCTATTCTGTGGAAGAACTCCTGATGTGAGGCTGCATTAATCCACTGTGAGTTAAACTGTAGCTATGTATGTCATTCAGTAAAAGCAGAAAATACCTGGAATCTTGAATGATGCTTTTTGATTTAAAGTATTTATTCCTTCTATATCTGTGAGAGTATTTATCTCTGTGCCACTGGCCTTTGAAAGACTAGAAGTAAATCCCATTCCTGACTTTCAGTTATTCTTGCATAATACCAGTTTACTCAATTGTTTAGGGGAAGTTATGACATCATGTGTGACACAAACTAACATGAATCAGAAAATTTTTTGTGTTAGTACCATAAGACTCCAACACACTACCAAAACAACAAGGTTTTGTATCTCATCACTGGATCTATTATTTCTGTTCTTTACTTGAGGAGGGTAAGCACAGCACAGGAGAACCACTGGGCAAAACACAGTATGAGGGAAGATCACTGTGCTTTGAAATCTGAAACAAAGCAAACAGCCTTGAAAGAAGGCTGAACAAACTGAACTTGGCTGATGCAACAGTGGATGTGTGCAAAATTAAAAAGCAAGCAGAGCTGTTTGTGTCTTGGCCATGCCTTTCAAGGAGAGAAAATTTGTGTCCCATGTGGGAATAATACCAGAGTGTGTCTGTAGAAGACAAACAAAACTGAGCATGTGTGCAGTGTGCAAAGTCAGTTCTGCAAGTGGGTGCTATTGAATGAGATGGTTTTGCTCAGAAATAATATTGTTGCCTCTTTTTATTGTCTGTGTTATACCTTTCCCGTATTTCTCCTGCTTATTCATTATTAATGAGAATTAACGTTAATTTGCTTTATAACATCAAAGTTAAAATGGCAGCACTGGTGAGGCTATGGGAAAATATTTGGTTATGGGGGAAAAAATGGGTATGTGAGGTACTGTTGTGGGGGGGGGCAGAAGCACTGACACTGTCATACGCATGAATGTATTTTCTGATTATCCCCTGAATAGATGTTATAATTGCTAAGAGGAATGTGTTTGATATGGTTCATGCTATGAAATCCATTGTTCAGTGTAGCTGCATGGTGTATGGAAATGCACTATAACACCTGCAGTGCTTCCTGTTTTAAAGATGTTTTCTTCTGGTTCATATTAAAAGTTGAGAACAAACAATATCTACATAAAAAGAGCAATCAACAGCTACTTAACAAAAAACTTTTTAAACAGGTATCTCAACTAATCCTTCCTTTTTGTGTGCTTGTGGCAGGAAATATAGGGTTTTGCAAAAGCCTAAATCTTGTCTTGTTCTTGTCTGGAATACCCTTGAAGTGGTAATTACAGTTAGATGTCCCTCTCTTGGAATATGGAATAATTTTTTTTCTTAAGAGGAAGGACAGTGCTTTGTTTAAAGATAACTGATAGCTTGCCTCCTTCAAATTGAGAATAATGTCAGGATCCCCATCTTGGCATGCACTACTGAGCTATTTTCAGGGAAGTGCAACTAAAAGCTATAATTCCCCCTGGCACATCAGGGGTGTAATGGAGGTGTCTGGCAGCATTTCAGTGAAACAATTAGGTTTAGTGAAAAGGATTCCCTCTAGGCGTGACTGTCAGTCAAAGCGTAAATAGAGGGTGAGAACCTGCTACCCAGCTTTGGTACCTTCTGGACAGCAGGTTTCAAGCTCTTGCCAGCCAGCACAGGTGACATGTAATGATTATCCCATCGTTTTGGGATTTATAGCTTATGTGCTGAGAAGGAAGATGCTTGAGAATCAGACACGTCCAGTCTCGGAGATGGGGCAGAACCTCGGGGGCTTCATTGTTCGGTTCGTAACAGAGTATGTGGCAAGGGAAGGCAGCTGAGGTGTGGTTAAATTTTGGAAAGGCTTCTGTAATGATTTATTAAAAATAAGTTTCAGGAAGAGATAGATCTGAAACAATGGACAGCGTTTGGCTCTTGCTGAGCATGATAGCATGATGATTCATATGCTTTGTATAAGTTGTAAAAGTAGGAGCACTTGCCATTTGTCACTTGGACATCCATAGCTCATTGTAGGGCATGTAACCAGTGTTAAACTGGCACAGAAACAGGTCCTTAAACCCTTTCTTGAAGAGGCAGGACTAGGAACAAAATAGCACCTGCCCAGTGGTTGTTTTGTTTTAAAAGTTTTATAATAAAGTCTTCTTCAGCAAACAGTGAAATTAGCTTTGTTTAGCTTTCATATCTGACAATTCAAGTTGGTGACATATCTGAAGCACTTGTTATTAGTGACATTAATGGTGACAGTTCCTTCAGAGTGATCGTGTTTTATCAGAGAACACAGGCAGGGCTGGTCTACATGGAGCTTGCCTTGGGGGCACAAGCTGCTGCTTTATACTGGGGATGGGTATCTGGAAGTCTAATAACTTTCAGTTATTAATTACTTAAAATACATAACAAAAAATGGTGAGCATTATTATCTTTCTAACTGATCTTGTAAAACATGAGTCCATCCTTCTCTTACTTTGTGTGTAGGAGTTGGCTTTTATGACAGGGTGTATAGCATAGGGCATGAAAATGCTGGATGACTGTTTTCTCCTTTTCACATTACCGTGACTTTCCTTAAGATACTTTTGCATTTCTTGTGGAGCATTAGAAGTTTTCACTTTGGAGAGCCTCAGGGCTCTGTTCTTCACTGGGTTCCTCTGCCAAGGAACATCAAAGTGGTGAAAATTCCAATATTATTTCCCTCTGGTTAGATTCCACCTTTATCTTGGACTGCAGTAGTCTTTTTTTGCTGTTGTTTCTGGCTGTGCCCGACCTTCCAGTTACACCACAAGGCTGCAGCCGAGGAGGTTATTCAGGCAAGAGGTTCTGCTTCATTATATCCTCCTGGTCTCCTACAATTGACTCCCAACATGGTTTTACCCTCTTGTTCCCTCCTCCCAGGAGTTCCAGCCACAGCTCTCTCTGGTGTAGAACTCCTGCAGTGACATCTCCAGAATTCAAGCTGATCTTCAGGACTATATAAATAATTGGTGAAAGCTGCAAGGTCCCAAATCTGGAATACAGCATGCTCTTTCATTCCAGACAGTTACCCATGGATTGTGGAATATTTAGCTGATGGCTTGGTGACAGATTTTGTAAAAAAAAAAAAAGCTCTTGCATCCTTTAGCTCTCTGCTGGAGATTACAGGATGAGATTGCTCTAAGCATGTTGTATTCAAGGGTTTTACATAACGCTGAGTCGAGGGAAGGCACGCAAGCATCAGCAAAGTGAAACTTCTGGTTGTAGCTTTTTTTGTAGCTTTTTCTGGTTCCTGTTTCTTAAGAATTAAAAACTTTCTTCTTCGGGAGCACATTTTGGAGCAGCATGTCTGTGGTATATGGGACATTTTCTCTGAGCTGTCTTTTTCTGTTAAGATATGTAAAGGAATCTTGCTTTTTTTAATACGTGCTACCCTGAAGATTAGCCAGACTTATTCTATGGCAAGGTGTAGTGTTTCACTTCTGATTTTAATGTGAATTAAGAACTCAGGTAAAAATAGAGGAATTTATTTTTTTTTTTGGTCTTATAAATGTCCCTGGTTGCATTTTGTGCTATCAAACCTATTTTTTCTACTGTTATCTGTTTCCAGACTTTGGTTAAATGCTGGCATAAAGCAAACACATGTAGTCAAGGCTGGCTAAACAAAAGGCAGTTTTTTTATAAAGTATGCAAGTTCCTTTAGAGACATGTTCAAGGTTTGGGCAGTGTATGGAGATGTGCTAAAATTTGTACTCACGGGGAGAGAGTGGGTTTCTGCCAAACCCTTACTCATACTGTAGTTCAGAGGAAATACTTCTCACTAAAAAAAAAAAATCCTTCTTTTGTCATATTTACCATACATCCTGTATACTTAAACAATTGAAATGGAAATTGAAGGGATGGAGGAAAACATTAAGAATAACTAAACATTAAGGACTGATTTTAGGTTTATTTTAAACCAGGGATTTTAAAAATTGAAAATGGGTGTGACTTTATACTTAATGTCATGATTTCATGCCTTTCCTCATATAAACTACTTTTGTATTAATAAATCCCATTTATTTGAAGTTTTTAATAACTTTGGTTGTGCCCTAATTAATGTTCATGCATAACTGCACCACTGAAGAGATGACTGTTGTAGCCTCCAGTTTCACTTACGTGGGAGATGATTTAAGCTGTGGGATAAACATAATAGTTGGGTATATTTGCTAAAATGATCAGTAGTGCTTGGAAGTTACAATTTAGAAATGAGAGCTGCACTTCCTAATGATCCCTCTGAGATGAGCAATTTTGATTATCTGATCATCTGAATATTCAGGAATATATTACTTTATCACTTTATATCTGCTTGAAGTATTTAAGGATGATTTTGCAGTGTGATGCTAATCATAAAACTTCTCACAAAAACCCAAATCTAGAACTTAGGTTCGATGTTTGGCAGAAAATGAATTTTTCATGCAAAAGAATTCCCTTTGCACTGTTTTGCATCTTTTAGCCTGCTGAAGGTGAATAAAAGGAGTCCTGTGCTTTTTACAGTAAGGACCCATCTTACAGCTAATTTTCACAAATTGCTTGAGATTTGCAGGTGTCTGAACGTGATGTCACGGGAGTTACATTTGTGGCTTGTGCTTCTGAAGATGAGCCCTTGGTAGCCATCACTTCTCCACTGTGTCTTCAGTTGTTGCCTGTATGAAGCTTCCAGCTGCAAACTTCAGGGACTGTCAGAACTACTTGTCTCATGGAAAAATTAAAGTATGATCCAGTAGGAACATTTCGACCAGTCTGTCTATATGAGGTTCTTCCTACTACAGCTGTAGCAACTCTGTACACTTCAGAGCCCCCGTGAACTCACTCTGTGCAGTTGACTCAGTGTGTGGGTCTCATCTATGTGTACTAATAAGACCAGAATGGACGTTTCCAGGTGCGGGACCTGTATTGGAACTGGGAATAGGCACCAGGTTTCAGTGCTGAGTCCCAGTGATAGCCCTGGAGTGTGTTGGGATAAGAACTCAGTCCCTGTCACAGTGGAGTTAAAAGGGAAACTCTTGTTGATCTGTGTTTATACCAACTGTGTGTACCAACTCTTGAGGGTCTCCTGGTTGTTTCTAAAACTGTGTGATTCATAACTACATCAGATCTGTACCCAAAGGAATTCTCTTATGTGGGCGTGTGCAGAACAACCTTGGGAGGAATTGCAAAGGTTTTTCATTTCTGTCTGTTATGAGTAATGCAGCAAGAGAAAAAGGGCTTGTAATTGTGATGACAATGATGACTGCTGGTTTTCTTCACAACTTGGGGCCAGTACAGTGCATTTGTTATATAGGGCATATAGGATTATAGGGGTTGTGAAATGCCAGTGTGCTCCTTTTAGTTGTTCTAGGTCAGCATTGATGTGCATTGGATTTTGGGATCTATGAATGTCAGTCTGCCACATCATTTATATTTGGGTTTATTTTTAGTTTTGCTAGTTGAGTAAACTTAGAGTTTGTGGAGGTAGACTTCAAATGCCCAGGAGACAGAATTTCAGCAGTTGCAACCTTGTGCCTCACTAAAGAAGTAAATCTTCCTTGGCAGGGTGTCGTGACTGTATCAAATGCTCCTGCTCAGAATTTGTTGCTGATGAATATTTTTTTTTTTTTGTCCTAAGATCATGAACTCCTTCAGTCTGTTAGAGCTATTTGCTGTGGATTACATGTGGACATCCCGCTGACAGAGTTACCAAGTAGTGTTACTAAATGATGCCTGAAGGTCCAGGGGGTTTGTTGAGCAGGGGTTAACTCAGAGTATGCATCCCTGCTTGTTCAGTTGCTGGGTTGCCTGCCAGTGGAGGTCATGAATCTAAAAAGAAAAAGGTCAGATGTGTCCATCTCAGTGTAAATCACCAATATAATGAATCCAAGCTGGATTTTCTTTCCATAAACCTACCAAACCTGGGACATACATGGCTCTCCAGTGTTACCTCAATGTTTCCTACCACACATGCTCAGCTGCACAGTCCCTTCTTAAAAACTTCCTGGCAACCTTGCAAGGAGCACGACATTTTACTTTGTGAAGGTGGGAGACAAGACAACTTGAAGACAGTTGTGGGGGTTTTGGGTTGGGTTTGTTTTGCAAGCTGTTTTGGTGTGGCTGACAGCCTGCCTGGGGTCAGCCCCTCATCCTCAGTTTTCCTCTGAGCTCAGGTAGGGAATGCACTGTGTGAGCTGCAGTGAACCTGCACTGGGACTGGGATAGGGAAGGTTTTGGGAAGGTTGCAGGGGACTGGGCAATGAAGAAGGAAGTTTTTGCTGATGATTGGGCCTGAGACTTTTTTGGGCTGGGGGAGAGGCTGAGGAGATAGTTATTTTTGCTGTGTATTACAGGAGAGTTGTCTAAGGCAGGTCACATAGTGGAGATACACGTACAAATATGAGAAAGGGAATGAGATGGGTAAGGAGAAGAGGAATTAAATTGTTTTTAAATTTTACTTCTGAACAAATGCTTTCCTTCCATCTTTCTCCTTCTTTCTTGAGTCAGATCCATTGCAGCTCATGCCTGGAATAGCTCTTTTCCCCCAGCTCATCAGTAGCTCTTCTCCTCAGTGCACCTTTTCCCATGAGAGGAGGGAGAGCAGCTTGCTGCTGCAGGAGGAGAGCATCTGTGAATAACTTCTAGTCGTGTTCCATTCTGAAAAATCAATACAGCTGGGAGATTTCAATCTGAGGCAGTATGCTTGTTTTCATCTACAGCTCACATGAAACCTAAAATTTATGTGCATATTTCCCACAGAAGCTCCCATCTGTTACCTTAGAGTGCATTTTCATATGTATAAATAAGCTTAATTTGCAGTTGAGAGAACATAAACAATTACCTATGGGCTCTGTAGGTATCTCAGGAGTTGCCTTCTGCATTAATGTGATGAAATAAAGCTTGTCCAAGAGTTAGTGTTAAAGTAACTCTTGGGATCAAGGATCAACTTAGATTGAGCATTTCCCTTTAGAGGTGTTTTCATTTCTCAGAGAAAAGTTAAATTTAATTCAGTCAGTTAAAATGGCTGAAAATAAAGTACTTGAAAAGCAAAACATTTTGTATTTATGTTTTTGATACTTTAATATTATATATAACTACCCAAAGGTTTCAATAGAGGAAAAATTGCAGCTTTATAGTCACCTACATAAAAAAAGTTACACTTTATTTCGAGTGTAAGTGAACATAAAAAAAGGTTACACCTTGTTTCAAGTGTAAATTATTGGTCTTTACATACCTCACTGAAAGCTTAATTGCTGTCATATTTCTGGACCAGAAGGTAAGCAAAGCAAGTCTGAATTAATTAAAATGAGCTGTCTATGAAAAGGATTGCCAAAGAGACTTTATTTTGCAGTTTAAATTAGGAAAGATACTTTAAGAACATCTTAGTAACTTTTGCTTTAGCTGAGAGTTTGGAATTAGTGCAAACTTACCTTCCTTGCCTCAGACCTGAGTTCTTAAACTTTCTGCCTGATCCCACAAATACCCAGATATGTTTTCCATTACCACAGTTGTGCTTTTCATGTGTAATTTAAATTGCATGTGAAGAAGGTCCATAGATTTAAAGGACTGACTATGTGATTTGTCATGGGATTGTCAAGTTTTACAAACTCCAAGTATCATGTCCTACAGGAGAAATCATCTCCCTTCAGTTATCCTTCTCTCACAAAGCTTTCCTGCAGTTCCCTAAAAGACTATCACAGTATTCTTTTAAATATCAGTGACTTTTGACCAATAACCAGAGGCCTGTAATACTCAACTGGAGCACAGGAAAGTGAATTGGGAACGAATTCATGTTTCAGAAGTGGGCATTAACTCAAGGCTGGGGGCAGTGATGGGTGGACTTGTAGAACTCTCTCAGTGCCATTTTGTGTTGTGGAAATAAATACTGACTGGAAAGTTGGAGCCTTCCTGGAAAGAAAAAGTCTTAAATGGTAGATTGAAAGCCTTGTCTAGGATCAAGCAGGAACTGAATCCTGGTAGGGCAGAGAAGGCATGCCTAATTCCAGGAATTCTGTCTGAGTTGAAGAAACAGCAAGAGGAAGGTTTCAATCCACAGCCTTTCCCAGTGAACTGTTTCACTGGGCTTCTTCTGCAGTCAGATGTATTTTCTCTGTCACTGAAGAGTTATGAGGTGAGAGTCCCTGAATGCTGCAGTGCCAACACCCACACCTGTTTGAGCTAGAAACCAGTTCATGTTGAAAACTTACTGGGGTTGAGAAATAGTGGCCCATTTTGCATGAGAGAGCAAATAATGAATGTTAATATGCAGCGAATTTGTCAAAAAGCATTAATAGAAAAAGAGTGTGTTAGTTGGGAAGCAATTAAACCTGAGCTGATGAGGGAAGCTCACTGTACTGTGAGATTACCTGCCAAATATGCTTAGGCAAACAAAATATACATTGTAGAGAAACATTTCATGTCATAGCCATGACCTCAAGTGATATTTTAAAGGGGTGTTTAATGATAAAACTAACAAATTTGTGCAAGTTATTTCTTCATGAAGCTGGTTGGCTTTGCAAGCTTTGAGAACTAACAGAGAAGCAACACCAGCCAGGTTGAAAAGGTCTCTTTCCAATAATATCCCAGAAGATGTAAGGTTGTGTTGTATAAGAAGTGATCTAGATTAAAGTTGCTGACATTCAGATAAAGGCACCCAGTGAGAAAATCCCAGCAGTTCTCTTACTGGTTCTTCTCACACTTCTAAACTGTGTTTTACACTTTCTTGAACAGATGAGCTTGAGCTCTCTCATAGTGTCTTCTTTACTCTATAAAGAACTGTGAAGCTGCTTCTGTAGAGAAATGGGCCAGTCACAAGAGGTTCTTTGACACATTCTCCATCTTCTCCATTTTTGTGTCCCTACAGCAAGAACTTCTGAGGCCTATTTTAATAAATACAAGATATGCATTTTAATTTTAAGTAATGGTTGCTTGTAGATGAAATACACAAGTAACTTTATAAATATATTAAAGTGTTGTTTAAGCATCCATCAAAATTGCCACCTGGTCCTGCCTAGTTTCTTAGTGTAGGTAAGAAAAAAGACTCTGAAGACTGCTGGCTTTGAGGCTGCTACAATAGATATTGAACCCATGGTGATTCTGATTGTTTGTTCCTTAAGCTCTACAGATGTTTGTAGGATTCTGCAGCATAAACTGAATATTAGATGATGGTGAAATGGCCAGGGATGAAAAAGTCTATCCATTATCTCAAGGAACATTTAAAATTAATTTTAATTCCCAACTTTTGGAGACAGTTATCTGGATGCAATTATGTGTATATGTCATATGTAATTTTTTATAGAATTCCTTGAAAACTTTATTTCTCTCTGCACTGCTGTCTAAAAATAGACAGGAAAGTAAGCCACAACTTTTATCTGAACCCAAATTCTCTGTGGTTGGGTTTTCAGTGCATAACTTCAGCATGATGCTTTGAAGAGAGTGTTGGGCTACTGTACTTCTGCAATGACTGAGGAAAAAGAATTGCTGACAAAGAAAGGCTCATATCTTTATAGCAAAGGAGCTTATGAAAGTCTATGTCAGAAATTAGTTTAGATCTTGCCTGTAAATAGAAACTGGATTTTTCCAAGGAACTTCTGTTTGTTTTTGCCCTTTGCTCTCTACTTTTGAATAAGACATGAGTCAACCATTAATCCAGTTCTGCTTCTGAGTTCTGAAGATAAAAGAATGGGGGGATAATTTGAGTGCTGCAAGGAAAATGATTTATCTCCATATTAGATGTGCTGCTAAAGCTAGTTTACTGTATTAGATCACCTCCACTGGTGCACATAAAGTTCTAATTCCTATCTACAAACCTCACCAGTGATACTTAGCTGCATCTATAGAACATCAGCTTGAACAGCTCAGTAAATGCTACATCCAGTCTGAAGTTTGCTGGATCCTGTGTGTGTAGGTACAAATACATTTGGGAATGTGTTGAATAAATCTCACCGGTCTGGTGTTATTCTAAGGAACCTGAGTGTAGCCAGAAAAATAGAATTGCCCAGTGTTTTGATGTTTGTGATACCAACCATTTTTCTGATAAATGCTGTATGAAGAAAGGATCTGTTCAGGCTTCTAAGCAGCCTTTCTTTTCCTTCTGTCTTGCTAAGAGTGCTTATAATCCCTTCTAGTCTTTGTCCCCTAGGCTGGCTTTGTACTTGCCAGGGCTTATATCTGCACAATGAAGGAAAGAGATCTTGAAATCAAGTAAGCCTTCAGTACTAGGAAATTAATCTAATTAATATATAGCACTTGCAGTTCCTTTAGTTCTTTTGCTTGTGCTTAGATGAAGAATTCATGTTCCCCGAACAGGTACTGAAGAGCTGTAGGTCCTTCAGTGGACATAAGTCAAACTTGGTGCAGTGTCCACGTGAGAAATGTAACTACCTAAACTAGATGTTGGAAATGGTGATGTAAATACCTTTATCTAATGACATGGATCAGGAGAGAATGTGCATGTAATTTCTACTTTGTATTGCGAGTTTAGCTTTTAATTCTGTAACTGCGCTTAAACGCAAACCATTTCTTTTCAAATTTGAGTCCTTAAATGATATTTTTCCAATTCAAATATCATGGTAAAATATATTCCCCCAGAGGCTTGGTACAGTGTGAAAATGTGCGAGTAATGGATGCATGTGCAGTGTACATCTTCCTACCAGATGGTACTGCTCAAATTTATAGTGTTGCATAATCACTTTAGAAGGCTGAACGAATGTGGTTAATTTTAAAATTTCTTTTGTAAATGTTGAAGGATTTTTTCCTGCAATGTGTGATCCAGGTTTGTCTCCAGTTTTGCCACAGCACTGATCTAGTCCACAGACATCTGAATTAAAAGAAAATATAGTATCTGTTACCAGTTGGAGGGCAGGCAGTTTTTGATTGTTGAAGGACTAGTTTAGGCATATCAATAAAATAAGACTTTTTGCCTTTGGATCTTCAATTCACATGAGAAGGCATTGGTATAAGGAATGATTTTGGTTGATTACTGTAAGGAAGCTTGTTAAGCTGCTTTTTCTTGCTGCTTCCCTCACATTTTTCAGCACATTGAGTGTCCAAGCTGTAGGCTTGCATACCTGTAGTTGTCAGAATACAGCATTTAGCCACTTGTAATGTATATATTTCCTAGTGAGTCAGAAATTACTGTGGAAACTAAGTGATGTTAGTGTTGGCTTAGGATGCTGTCTTAATGAAACATATACTCCTTCAAATGTGCTTAACAAATTTAGAAAAATTCTTCTGTTGTTTAACATTATGTTAAATGTAAAGAAAGCCAATAAAGCTGTCTGAGAAAAGATGCTTGCGAAAGTGTGCTGGGTGAGTCACTTTTTACAAGCAGATATCTTCACTGCTTAAAATGAAGACTACTTGTAAAACATGAATTTTTAGAGATGAATTATCAGGCTTCTGCCAGACTTGACCTTGGATGGAATTCTGTAGATGACTAACAATCCCTTTGCAGATATATCTGTGCATGATTTCAGCTTAAGGGCAGTTTACTTTGGATAAGGAGGGAAGCAAATCTGAAAGGCTTGTGGTACAAGCAAAATGTTTGTCTTGATTTTCTCTGCAGCTTTATCTGCTGTTTTCTATGGGATTAGAATGGAATAAGGTCTTATAAGTTGGACAGAAACAGGCGATCAAATAACTTGATTTTGGTTTTGACAAGAATATCTGGATCCTTGCAAATCTATGGGACCTGAGGGGATTCCTCCAAGGGTACTCAAAGAACTGGCTGATGTCATCACAGGGCCTCTCTCAATGGTTTTTGCAAGGTCTCAGGAATCTGGAGAAGTACCAGTCAACTGGAAGCTGGCTAATGTTGTCCCAGTTTTCAAGAAGGGCAAGAGGGATGACCCTTGTGGCTGCAGGCCTGACAATTTCGCTTCAATGCCTGGTAGAATTCCAGAGAAAATCGTTCTGGGAGTTACTGAAAAACACCTGAAAGACAGCGCGGTCATTTGTCACAGTGAGCTCAGGGTTCACGAGGGGGAAGTCCTGCTTGACATATTTAATTTCCTGTTTTATATCAAGGTAACCCATCTAGTGGATCAAGGGAAGCCAGCTGATGTAATGTTTTTGAATTTCAGTAAAGCTTTTGGTACTGTCTCTCAGAGCACCTTCCTGGACAAACACATCAGGTGGTGGTTGGGCACAGAAGGGTGATGGTGAGTGGGGTGACATCAGACTGTCACTAGGGGGGTTCTGCAGGGCTCCATCCTCAGCCCAGTTCCCTTCAATGCCCTCCTACATGACTCAGATGCAGGACTTGAAGGGATACTAAGTAAGTTTGCCTGCAGGGCCAGGAGTTGGGCTAAATGATCCTTCCAACTGAGGATATGCTATGATTCTACCATAAGAACTTTCCTAAGCATGGTGAAATATTGTCTGTAGATGAAAGCTCTCTGCCTTTTATCCGTTTCAAGTTATTGTGCAAAGTCTTAAATTTTCAGCCTTGTGTTAAGTATGTCTTCCTGTCATTGAACTTGTAACCCATTTTTTTCTGCTTTTCTGTAAAATCTAGGATCACTTGCACCACTTGTCTGAGGCTGATTGAGAACTGAGATGATCTATTTAAAATGCAAATAGAAAATTTTAATATTTGGTCATTAGATAGTGTCCATCTGGTTTGAAATCTAAGTGTAATAGCCCCGCATAGTGCTAGACTATCTGTCCTGTAATTCAGTCTGCTACAGAATGTTCAGAGAAGCTGACAGCATCTTTTCAGTTTTTCTCTTCAGATGAGAAAGAAATGTTTTGGTTGGCTTGGAAAACCTTTGCAATACGACCATACACTCATGGTCAACTATAACCTTGTTTCCAAGTGGGCTGTGACTTAGAGTCAAGTTAGCTCTTTGTTTTAACCTCACTAGTTTTTATCAACAAATTTCCTCTTCCATTCAAAAACTCCACTCAGCTTCCATCTCGTGAACTGCATAACAAAATCTGTTTTATAAACTGTACAAATATTTCAATAAATATTACTTGAGGCACACAGTATTTCTTCTAAAACGATGATGTTTGATAGCCTCTTGATTTTTGTGGTTAGACACCTCCCAGTATTTTTGAGCTCAGATTTATTCAGGGCTACCTCATATACACTGTGACTGTATAAGCAGTCAGATGACATTGTTCAGTTCAGCCAGCTCTTACACTTTGGAAATGCTCCTCTTGCATCCCCTTCACACAGCAGAGAGCTCTGTCAGCCTTCACTTTGCTGGGCTAAACCAGACTGTCTGATGGGTTCTTGATTTACCCTGTTGTTCCTGTAACCTTTCTCTGTACTTGTACACTTTCAGGTATCTTTCCTGAATGTGGGTAACAGGAATTGTACAAAATAGTATTTCAGAAGTGTGTTCACTGGTGCTTTGGCCACTAGCACTGCGTTTCTGTAGCTGTGCTGCACATACTGACTGATGCATCCTGAGGTGAACTTTCCTTTCCCAAGACCACATCACATCATGATCAGTGATTAATTTGTGCCAGATTATAGGATGAAATGCCTCACATATCACTGAACTCTAGTGTGCTGTCTTGCAATACGTTGATATTGTTGACCTTGTCTACAAATACACAATATTTATCTCTGCAGTAAATGTTTACCAAGAGTAGCTTTTATACCACTTTAAAAAACATGATTTTTCAAGGTTAGACAGTGTTGAATGTACATTTATCTTCTGAATTCAACAGATTTTTACATGAAAACACTCACTGTAAGAGGCTGTGAATTCTTCTATGTTCTGGGAGCAAAGTGGGAGCCTGGTTCTCCTTCAGATTGCCCTCCTTTTTCTCTACATTTACAAGGCAGTTCCCATCCTTAATCTGATAAACTCAACAAAGCAGTTTTCAGTGCATTTAGAGTGGTATCCAGAAGGCTCAGTAAAGGCAGCCTTAGGTAAAGACAACCTGTTTTCCCCAATTATTAAAACACTGTAAATTTGTGGTACCTTCATGGTTCCAGCTGAGCAGCTGGAATAAGATGATGGTTTAAAAGCACTAAATGTAACCATCTAGTTTGATTTAGAACAATGAAAGTTTTGTTCATCTGTTTCTTATTATAACTTCTGAGAAAGTTCTGGGACGTGCACTTTTCCATAAGATCTGTGGGTTTGTGCAAGGGAATTAGTCAGGGCTATAAAATTAGCAGTATTGTTTCTGTCCTCCCTTTTCTAGATGATGAGATGCAAGCTCAGATTATAAAAAAACTTAGGTAAGATGTATCAAAAAGAGCAGGCTACTTTGTTCTTTAAAGAAACAACAAACAATTTTTAAAGCAATTTAAAACCAATTTAAACATTATCAGTTTTAATTGATTAAGAGGGAATTGTGCTGACCTTTTTGTTTCTAAAATATTGACACAAAAATACTGACTTACTACTGAGAGGGGCAAAATGTGAATAACATTAAAAGCACAGTGGTGACAGCACTGATTGCACCCCACCACCTTGCTGTAACTAATTTTATGGCTTTTTAATGTAATGTCTCCTTTTGTAAGGTTTTCTAGAGAAATATTGAGATTTAAAAACAAATAAAAATCTCTATAACTGTGTAAAGGTTACAAGAAAGAGATAATTAAAAAATTTATATGTCTGCTTTAATAAGTTAGGGTTCATATTCTGGTCCAGACAAGATCCGTGCAACTCAGTAACACCAAACTAACCCTTATGTTAAGCAGTATCTCCTTTGGCCACACTCTTATGTCATTGGTGGTGAAAACACTGCTAATGACTGTTTACTGGGAATGGGTTCTCTATCTCAGAACAATTCTGCAAGTGCCAAGACCAGCTTTCCTTGATCTTTCCTGCACTCTGACAGTTGCATAACAACTGAAATTATACCTGTCATTCAGTTTGTCTGTGTTTTGGTAATTGCACAGCTTGCTGAACTTTGTTCTGAATCTGTAATTAGCTACTTCTCACAGAAAAATGAGTTACTATTCCAGTCCACTCAAGACTTGTAACCGACTATATTTGGATCTTCCAGGAGTCACTATGTCTGTCTGTATTTTAGCCTCATTTATAACTTCATGGAAGGCTGATCTTTGCTTTGTACTTCATGGCCCATTGTGCTCCCATAAGGTTAAATGTAGCCTAATCTGTGTAGCTGTTTTATAGATCTAAAATAATATTATGGGTCTAAAATAATATATTTCCTTTAGTAATTGTTAACTTTTAGACATTTCAGACATACTCGTTCCTGTACTTACAGAATATGGGCTTTAGACTAAAAAGTTCATACTTAATTATATGGAATTTAATAAATCTAGCAATCAAGCCATGCAAAGCAGAATTGATGTGTGGCAATGCAGCCAGACTGTCTAGAATACAAAGTGATTTAGGGAGAAAAGCAGGACCTTGGAGTGGAGAAGACTGTGCCATAACTTCTAAGCTTTCAGATGCAAGATTAATATTTGTGTTTTTTCTTTTTCAGTAGAGGGATAAAAGAATAGTGTCTTGTTAGTAGAGCAAGAGGCAATCAATGGGTTTAGAGAAAATATTTTACAGCTGCACAAGAAAAGTAGGTTTGCATGCATTAGTTCTAGTAGTAACAGGATGCTGGTTTTATATATGGCCCTGGATATTTGTGATAATTTATGCCTAAATTTCCTATTCTAAAACAGATATTAAGAAGGATAACTCTCTTTATGAATCTCTTTTGTGACACTGCATGATACTGTTAATTTTTTGTCTTCTCTGTTCAAGATTTTACGTGGTGGATGGTTTCACTGTATAGCAGAACAACCTTCACCGAGTTTTATCCTTTAGAACATTACAAAACTCCCTTGTTACTTAGTACAGAAGTACTGCAGTCCGATCTAGAGGCAATAAAAACTGAAGTCAGAGGGAAAATCATGTCCTAAGAATGACAGTTTCCTGGAGAAATAATTCACCAAGGTAGGGAAGTTGTGCACTGTTTTGATGAGCTCTTGTTCTCAAGCCGAAGAATGTCTTGAAGTAGTAGAAAAAGGGCTTGGCACCATTTGTTCTCTCTTCCAGACGGTCCTGGTGACAATATAGGTTACATCTGTTTGTCTGGACATGTGATGCTGACTAGTGATGACTTTTTGAAGTCTGGCATATGCGTCAAAGCGAAGCGATGAAGTGCTGAACAAGCCAAACCATTTAATGACTTTGGTGCGTCCTGGAACGGGTCCTGGGCTATTTTGGTTCTTGGCCTGTGATGGATCTGTCGTGCAGGTCTGCACCTCCAGCAGCATTACCAAAGCGTGAGAGAGATCCTAAGAATAAAAGAGGGAGAAAGTGGTCTCTGTGAAGGGCTACAGGCAAAGCTGTTTTGGTGGAGGAGCAGCTCCAACAGCTGTGATGAGCAGGGCAGTGGGGTGGGAGTGCAAGTCGTGCTGTGTACAGCACAGGGGGGCAGGTGCTTGTGAGGAGCCTCTCCCCTCCCTCTGCTGCAGCCTGACGTATGTGTTGGTGGCTCTGGATGCTGCAGTCCTTGTAGGAAAACTGGGATGAAGGCAGAATGAAGTGTTTCTGGAGAGTTGTGAATAAAAATATATATATACATATGTACGTACTCACGGGGAAAAAAAAAGACATGGCTTTGTGACATGGTATCAAGAAATGTGAGTATTATGTATTTGGAACTCCCCACTATGACTCTGCCAGCTTTACAGGGGGAATATCTAAGTCAACCTGAGGCAAAAAAATCAAGAGCAGTGAGTTTCCGGCTCAATGGAGCGTATTTCACCTCTTCCCCAAGGAGAACTGTAGAACGCTTCCTTATAATTCAGGTGTGTAAATGAGAAGCACTACAGGTGCATTGTATCAGTCTTCTCTTGTGGCTGCAGTTTACTTATAGAATCATTTTTTCAATGGTGGTATTTAATCTGTGGTCACTCTTATTATAAAAGTAAGTTGGTTGCTCTGATTCATTTGCAGCTGATTTAGATGTCAAATAAGACATTTAGGTTTAGCATGCTTATTTGCATAGTTTTACACATTGCAGGAGCGTGACCATCAGCATATAAAAGATACTTTTGGAAAGGAATATACTGTGTATGAACATACCAACTCTTCCTTTAGACTTCTGCACTGTTGAGTTAAATTAATGAAGATGCCTAATTTATTAGATGACAAAATCCTGTTGATGCTTATATTTCTAAAGAATCATGTAAGGTATATAAAAAGTGAGTTTTGATCCAAGCTGAAATGACAGCCCTGTCCTACCCTTTTATTCATTAGATACTCTGAGGAAATAGCCTTTGACACATACATCTCAGAACAAATGTATTTTACCATATTATTGACAGACTAACAGCCCTGTATAAGTCAGTGTTTCCTGCAGTTCAGCTCAGCCTAATTTGCTCTAACAATAAAGTGCCCATGGGCTGAGGTTGCTGGACAAGGGCTGATTCCTTGTTCAGTTCTCTTCATGTGGTTTTCATGAGTTGTGGTTTTGTTATTTCAATATTGGTGCACTATTAACCAAGGAACATTCATGGAGATACACAGAGATATTGGAAGAATTCTCTAGATCAGTGAAACAAAATCCCAGAGTGGTTGATGTTGGAGGAAGCCTCTGGAGGTCATCTGGCCCAAACCCCAGGCTCAGGCAGGGTCACCTCAAATAGGCTGCCCAGAACTGTGTCCAAGCAGATTCTAAATATCCCCAAGGCTGGAAACTCCACCACCTCCCTGGGTGACCTGTGCCAGTGCTCACTCACCCTCACAGTGAAAAAGGGTCTCCTGATGCTCAGAGGGCATTGTTTGTTTGTGCCCATCTTTTCTGATCCTGTCACTGGGCACCACTGAAAGGAGCCTGGCTCCATCTTCTTTGCACCTTCCCTTCAGGAATAGAAAACTGAGAAACACTAATAAGGACTGGAAACAAAAGTGGAAGGACAGAGGAAGCTGTCATACCGCTGGCAGCTAATTCAGAATGGCTGTGGGAAAGTGTTCAGCATTTCAAGTGATAAAAACATCGCCTGCCTCGAGATCTTTATCTGGATTTATCTTAGTAGTTGGTACAGATGGTAACACCTTCCTTACATTTTAACATCAGAACTGAATGTATTTTTATCTTTTTGCTATTCTGTTTGTATTGAGTTTGTGGTACGGGAAGGATCAAGTGTTACAGCTGTCCTGGTTTTCTTGTCTGAGCATTCTCAAAGCTGATGTGCTTTCAGTGAGGGGCAGCACAAAATGAGGATTGAAATATTGGGAGTGCTGCAAATCTACATAAAAGAAAAATCATGCAACTGGATGCAATATTATCCAAGTAATGAATCCCCCATGCCTGGAATAAGGTATTTGCATTCACTTGTTACCCTTGCCTGAACCAAGACTTTCCCCCCTTTGCATTTGAAACAGAATTTTCTTTGAAAATGGTTCTATATACACTAGGATTGTAAATAGAGTGCAGGTGACTTTGAACAAGATTGGTATGAGCCTTGGGGATATTTGCTTATTAATGTATTTAATTTTGAGAGGTTTTTAATAGACTTTTTCCTTTTGAGTTGTGGAGCACCTTAAATGGTCTTGAAAACTTTTCTTAAATTCACTGTGCAAGACAGAAAGTTAGATGTGCCTGTTTTGGACAAAGGTATAGATTGGGTCTCATTTGCATATCCTGTGCCAAAAAGTGGAGAATTGCAGTGCTACAGGAGATGAGTTCATAGTTTAAATGTTTAGATTCTAGAACATGAAATATAAAAGGCTGAAAAAAAATGTGCAAGACTGTCCCCTAAATCTGATGTTTTACTGATCACTTAATCTAAGTATATTTTTAAATTGTAATCTTTTCAGAGCTTAAAACCAAAAGTTTTGGGTGAAAATGATACAATCTCTGAAGGGGGAAAAAAAAGTAATATATTACCTTTTTAAAAGTAACTTGGATCATCAAATTTCATTGAGGTCAGCTCACTATTCCAGCAGGTTCTGCAGGATATTTCAAGTTAAGATAGTCTGCATATATGTGAGTACTTGTTAACAGAAACAGTAAAGAAAATACTGCTTCCTTTGTTTGGCTCCAGGAAGAACTCAACCCCCCTTTTTAGTATGGTACAAAAATGCTCCAGTCTTGCTTCTGAACGTTCTTCTTTTCCCTCCTCAAGTGCAAAGAGATGTGGAAGTTCTCTAAGCTGTAAAAATCCGTGGGCTCTGGATATATCTAATCTATTCCGAATAACATGGACTGTGTGAGGGGGTAAATCAAAATTCCAGGTAGAACTCTAAATTTTTGGAACAATTGCAGAGTGTAATAGGAACTCAGCAACTGAAGTGTGTGTGAGTGTACTTGATTACTGAAGCACAAAGAAAATCCAATAAACTACTAGAATCTAATTCAGTGTTGTAAAGTTTTATTATCTGTTAGTTTTAATATGATTGCAGGGGAATTAATAATGGAAGATTTATATTATCATCTTTTCTCTGTTTATTTTTTCTTTTCATTGCTAAAATACTGCTTGCAATAATTTTTCTCTGGGTAGCCAGGATTGTTTTTCTTGACAGAAGGTTGTATTTTGCAGCTTTGATAATGATCAGAACACATTCAGAGAAGGTCCATTTGGTTCTGAACACACTAGAGATGTGAAAAGCATTTAATCAAATTTTAGTTCCCCCTTAGCCTTTTTATTAACTACAGAAATATGAATGTGTTTCTTCAGTATATTCTTCATAATTCAATTTCTTTTGCTGTTTAAATAATTTTCTGTTCTTTAAGTGTCCTTCTGGTGTCTGGTTTTGAAACAGCAGACAGTTTTATAGGTGAAATCTTAGTGGTGGCTCAGAGACTGTCTTGAATGCCTATAAATGTGGCACAAAATGATAATGGCTTTCTCTTACCTTTGGTACATTCTTTTATAGCTGATTGAAAAAATAGAAGGCTGCTTAAGTAAGAACTTCTTTAACTGTCATTAATATTCAGATAATTCATTTTTTACACTTGCAGTGATAGTTTTCTGATGGGCCACCACTTCAAATGGCTGTCAGCTGCTTACTATGACATTCCTATTGCCCACGGAGTTATTCCAAGTTTTATGTTTTAATCTTTAATCAAGTCTATAGAAAAGTTTTAGTGGTACGTCCCTGAACAACCCTTTGCTTGAAAAGGGCCACCTTCTAACCCGTGAGCTATGTTGAAGCTTTTGTGACTGGAAACACATTAAAAAGGCCTTTGGTCAGAAATCAAGCTTGAAAAAAAAGCTCCATTCTTACAAATTCACTTAGAGTCCTTAAAATATGTAAGCAAATGCTGAGAAACTTGACTAAACTCACTGTAAAAATATTATTATTTTTTTTTCCTAAGGCTACTGTAAAAAGCTTATCCTAGCACTGAAAAAACATACTTGAATGAGCATTCTGGATGTAGTGTAGGATTTGCTTTTGTCACAAACTGCAGAAATACTGGCTGATATAAACCCAAAGCTGACAGAAGCCAGATCTCTAGATGGTCTTACAGGACATTGTCCAACATGAGAACTCAATAATCAGCTGTCAAAAAACTCTCCTGATTCTAGTAACTCAAAAAATTTGCAATTAATTTCAGGGAATTTATGTAAACCTGTTTCCCAGGGCTGGTATTCCCAAGATTCTGCAGTGTTCTCATTTAACTTACAAGTCTACAGCCTGCCAAAGAGACTTCTCTCTCTGCACCAAAGGTAACAACATCTGCCAATATTTACATTAAGAACTGGGAGAAAATTCTAAATGTGGAGGTGTAATAATTTTTCTGTTGCAGAAAGGACAACCATCACTCATACCCAAGCACATCCATGTGCACGTGCAGCCAGTGCTGCAGAAGTATAGACTCCATTTATGAAGGTGCCATTACCCAAAGCACTTGACAATGCAATTTTGCTTAATCTTGAAGCCTTCTCTTGGAATTAAAACATTTAACCTCTGAAGCTGCTTTTATGCTGAGCAGTCTCAGTAGAGATTCACCTAATTGTTCACAAATGTTAATCATTATGTTTAGTTGGGCTCTTTAAAGATAAGTAAAAGGATATGATTTATTCTGAAGGAGATGTAGTTTTCCTACTATCCTTTTCTTCTGATAACTTCTCACTTTTTTCATTACTTTCTCTGCTGAGAACTTTGCTCTTACCAAAGAATTCTGGTAGGAAAGATTTTCCTCTTCCGGATGTACTCATTAATACTTATTTTTTAAGTGCAATCCTTCTTTATGGTACCTGGGCAAGCCATGCCAATT
Organism: Lepidothrix coronata; assembly: GCF_001604755.1. Taxonomy (NCBI): domain Eukaryota; kingdom Metazoa; phylum Chordata; class Aves; order Passeriformes; family Pipridae; genus Lepidothrix; species Lepidothrix coronata. Next base: position 6,071,845 of record NW_016690204.1, on the reverse strand, counting down.
CACATGTCAAATGAGCAAAATACCTGCTGTGTGCCTAAAGCACCTGCCACACACTGAGGCATCCTGGATGCAACTAGTGGGAGGCTGAGTCATACATTTCATCACAGGCTTTAGAGAAATTTCTGATCCTTCCACAGAGTGGAAGGAAGACATCACTGCAGTGTCTCCTGATAAGGGAGGAGATTGGTTCAAGATATTTTGGCAGCTCCAAGAAAATTCACTGATACTTGAAGTAATGATAAATGAAATATGACATATAAAATATGAAATGGAATCAATTCCAGTTTGGGCTGTGGTCTGCTTGCAGCACACAGGCAGTGTGGTGAGAAAGGTGTGGTTCATGGTGAGACAGGCATGGGAAACGTTCACTGGGTGGATGAGAATGTGCTTTCTCCTGCAGTATGAATATTTTCAGACACACTGGTGGCTCATAATAACCTTGTTTATAAACCATAGGTGATAGGCTTTATGCTGTGTGGTCATTCATAAAAAAAACTCTTAGGGCAGAAGGGCATTTGCACAACTCTTGACTGCTGATGGAGAAAAGGAAACATCAGCAGTGAAAAGTCTGCCTCTGCCAAAAGTCAGCTTCTACCTTGATAACCTTGTGAACCAAGTGCTGGACAGGCCCGAGGTTGTTGGGCTTGCAAGGGGTCTGGGGATCACAGGATCTTGTAGCAGTGTCTGCTGCACCATTCCTCTCTGACAGGAAAAGGAAGGACCAGGGTTCTTTTTCTTTTTTCAAGTCCCCTAAGACAGCAGGCAGTCATTCCTGTAAATAGATAAACCTTCTTTGTTTGGCTGCTTTTTAATTTTGCCTTTTTTTTTCTTTTTTTGTGCTGCTCTTTTCACCCTCATCTCTTTAAGTGTTCAGTATGGTTTGAGTTTTAAGTAATAATGAATCACAAGCTTAGCATTCAACTAGCAGGAAAAAAAAAGTAATGTTTAAGACTGAAGGGTTTTGCAGATCTTTTACCTGGTTCAGGAATTCAGTGTCAGTGACATAATTTTTGTATTTCAAGGCTGAACAGTAGGAACAGACTTGTCCTCATGTTATTCTGAGCCTGTTGCCTGCCTGGGCAGCGGAGGTGGGTGGTTAAGCCTCATCCACAGTGTCAACTTGTGGTGCTCTGCCACCGTGTTAATAGTCAGTGCACGCTCTCAGTGATGAAATATGAAAACATTTTGATGGTACTTAGGAGCAGGACACAGCAATAAAATTTGCTTTCTACTGTGCTGTCTTACTGCTGTCTCTTGAGCAGCATATGCTGCTGCTTTGCTTGTTTGCTTCATCGCTGCCTGTGTTGTCGGGCAAACAGGTTGTCACAGGTAAATCTGCAGATGGTTTTCTTCGCTTTGATCCAATTTGTCTAATTTGTAGGTTCCCTGTGACTTCCTGCTTCTCTCTGAACTGTGAGACATAGCAATATTAGAGCCACCTGAAACCAGCAGCTCATTTTGAACTAAATTACCCCGAGCATGTAATTATAGCAATTAGTAAAGCTCCCTCTGTCTTTCAGCATTCTTCAAAAAAACACCCTTCTCATGCAAGTTAAGGAAACTGCCCCAGGCCAGTAGCTAGACAGTTAGATGAGTCATTTAAGAATTCTTTTGATGTGACCAGGATAGGGTTTATTGCATGCAGTAAAACAATATATCATCTTGGCAAAAGATACGTAATGATACTGTTGTTTAGGATTCCTAACTGGAGAAAAATGAACTCTGTTTTACAGGTTTTTGTAGTTGCAGTGTCCTCATCCATTTCAGTAGTGGGGGAATTCATAAACACCATTGGAGAGCATTCAGGATGCTACAAAAAATATCTTCTGAGAAGTTAACCTCATTCCAGGGATGTGGTTACTTGTCTACTTCATGCTCTGGCATATAAACATTTTTTGTTTGGAATTTCATTTGTTGGTAGTTCCTGTGTGTGTTTGGTTTTTTTGCTTCCTTGTGCTTGTTTGTTTTTAAATGTTTATTTCAGATTAATTTAATGTCATTATCTGCCCAAAGCAGCACACTTAAAATAGTTAAATATACAAACCACTGGGGTTTAACTTCTGTGAGGAAACAAGGCCCTTAAAGTAATATCTGTATTATGGCTGATTCCATATTGAGGTGGGATCCTTCTTGTTGGCTTAGCTAACAGTCCACGTGGCTGTGTTGGAGTTCAGCACTACTAAGAACTGGCTTGATCTAACATTTTTGAGGAAAAGACTATTCTGTGCCCCAGGAAAAATCTGCTTAGCACTGTGGAGAAAGCTGAAAACACCAAAAATTTCAGCCATATAAATGACTTCAGTTCAAAACTTTTGTTCAGTTCAAAACATTTCCATGGCTCGGTTTGACTGGTTTTACTGCTTTTAATTCTTCTGGACCAAATCTCTTTGGCTGTGACTTTTGTGGTGGGCTTGTGAGCTCAAAGATTTGAAGTGTTGCAAGAAGTTAGTGGATGGAGAAGTGGTGACTGTCATACTTGCAGCTCTGCCCTCCAACTTACTTCTGATTTAAAGCAGAATTTAGTATTGCAGCAGATTTCTTGCAAACTCCTGGCTTTCCTTGTGTGTCTTTGCATGAGTTGATAGGGAGTGGGCAATTTTGTTCTGCAGGATATTTATATAGAAGTGAGCTCTTGCAGCATGCACACTGATATATATTAGCTCTTTCTTTTTATAGACTGGTGATCTGAAATAGAAGTGACTGGCAAAGAGGAATGTCTTAAGGCACTTGAGCATCTTAACAGAAGACAAAATATTTTCCATGATATATATATTTACCTACCTAACCAAGAAACCTTCTTCGTGATCCCTCTCTGAGGTTTAAGTGGAATTGTTAATGATTCACACAGGTCTTCTCTCTCCTGATTTATCTAATCAACTCTGCTTATAAGTTTTCTCAAGACAATCAATCTTGAGCTCAGTTCTTTTGGTATTTCCAGTATTTCAAGAAGTGCTCATGCAGTCTGCCAAGCAGTGTGTTGTTCTATGCACCTGGACTGGTATTTTTGTATGAATCCCACTTTTTGAGCTCATTGTAACAGCAAATGTGCTGGTCTCTGGGGGTGCAGAGGTTTACTTCCCTCAGTGGTAGCAGAGGGGTTGTCACTGTAGCACACTTGCTACTCTGGAATGTGGTATGGAACATGAGCATGTGTTTTTTCTGCAGGGGGTTCTTTGTGTACTTTAGAAAACCAGAAAAGACTATCGGGAAGAAAATAGAAACAGCTACCCAGATCAAAAAAACCCTCAAACAGTTTGTTTAGCAATTAGAAATAAAGTGTGCCATGCTTGGTCTATGCAAAAATCCCAGTTGTGTGCAAGGAATTTACTAAATCAAACTTTCTGGTTTGTAGAATAGTGAAACTAAGATTCTGTGAGTATAGAAGAAGCTTTTCTGCAGCAGTGCACTTGCTCCGTGTTTCTTTGGACACTTTCAGCCTATTCCAAAGTACAGGCCTGAACCTGGGGCTTGTTTAGTTGATGGTTTTCTTGTGTGCCTGATAACTAGTTTTGTGAGCATGTTGTGTGTCCATAGATATTGTTTGTAATCCTTGTCTCCTTTGCATAATTGGGTGTACATGGAATCTTTATGCATACACAAGTCCAGGGCAGGATGGTGCATACAGAAGCCTGACAGGTAAAGGATAAATTAATAGTAATGATGAAATTTATGTTATAATTTGGAAACATCCTCCAGTTTGTCTTTCTGACAAATGAACCTGTTTCTACCACTTTCTTCATCTCCTCTTTGCCCCTTCTCCATGGTTTGCTGTAGTTTCTCTTTTCTCCAAAGAGAAAGAAGCCACAGTTCTTAGTTTTCTCCTGACCTTTCCAGCTCAGCTCCTGAGGAACTCTGTGTTTTGACATGTTTATTCAACCACATCTCACATGCTGTAGAAGAAATATATTGCCTAATTACATTTGTGTGCCAGAGGCAATTGGTTGTACTTATTGGGGTGCATAACTGGCCAAAATATTTTTACAAGCATCCCTTGATCCCTTCTGTGAACTTTCACTACAACAAGAAAGAGAAGAAATCTAAATGTCACCAGTAAGTCTGTTAATCATTATAAAAATTAAATCCCTTCCATTTATGAAACAGATAACTTAGTTTGTGTCTGCTTTTGTAGCAAAGTAGGCCTTGCTGGACTGGTTGCATCACATACTCAAAAATGTGGTTTTCTTGCTGCAAAAAGTAGGAACATTTTCTTTCCAAACCATGTTTGTTTTTTTTCCCCCCTATGATGTTGGTCTCTGAGGTAGCTGAATTGAACACAAGTGAAGTGCAGACTCTGAAGTAAAGCTGCTGTTTTATAAAACTTCTTGAAATGTTAAAATAAGAACCATTTTGGAGGTGGAGTTAACTGAACTGATCTCATGAATGAATGATGCATAGCAGGAGAGTGATGAACTAGCCCAAACAAACTTTCTCAGCATCTAGAATGCCAAGTAACATTTATCAATAACTAGATCAGTTCCCTACCAGGCACATTGTAAATCTTGCTGCACCAGGTCCCCTTGTGAATCCTGCAGTGATGAGGCAGAGTTATGATGAAAATCTTGCACTTACTTAAGAGATGTGATTCTAGTAAAATTAGATATGATAAGTAAAAGTCTGTTTCCATGCAGACCATGTAATTCCTTCTTTTGTATAGGAAATACTGTATTTTTGCATTTCTCAAAAGTACTGCTGAGCCTTCTGTGAGTGATCAGAGCCATATACAATATTTTCCTTCATAGATTTTTTTATTTATTTTTTTAAAACATTTGTTTCTGGTACAAAGAAATTATATAATAATTATATAATAATTTTTGAGTTAGTGCTTCAAATCCTACCAAGAATAATTTGCACTTTGACTGCACCTGCACTTTAACTGCTGTTGTGGGGTGGCTTGAGGTTTCCATCACAGTTTATATTCCAAGGGGGATGGCTATCTTCCTGCAATTCAGAAGGAGGTGGAGTACTGTTTATTTTGTAACTCTAAGAATCGTTTCCATGTTCAAATACAAGGTAAAAAATGGCATAAATGTAAGTCCAGAAACAAGGCTTCTGTTTTTGTGTTTTCGTTTTTTTGGTTGGTTGGTTGGTTTTTTGTGTCGTTGTTGTTTGTGGTTTTTTTTTTTTTGGTTGGTTGGTTGGTTTGGGGTTTTTTTTTTTTTTTTTTTTTTCCCCCGCTGTGTATGGAGTGGTGCAGTGGTCAGGATGTGCCAATTGCAGAATAGAATACACTATTTCAGTTGGAAGGGACATGCAATGATCATCCAGTCCAGCTGCCTGACCAGTGCAGGGCTGACCAAAAGTTAAAGCACCTTATTAAGGGCATTGTCCAAATGCTTCCTAAACACTGACAGGGCTGGGGCATTGGCCACACCCTTCTAAAAATCCTGTTTGTGTTTGACCACTCTCTCAGCAAAGAAATGTTTCCTAATGTCAAGTCTGAAGCTTCACTGCCATAGCTCTGAACCATTCCCATGCCTGCTGCCACTGGATACCAGGGAGGAGGGATCAGCTCCCCCCCTCTCCATGTCCCCTCCTCAGAAAGCTGTAGAGAGCAACGAGGTTACCCCTCAGCCTCCTGTTCTCCAGACCAGACAAGCCAAAATTCCTTAGCTGCTCCTCACAGGACATGCCTTCCAGCACTTGTGCCAGTTTTATTGCCTTCCTCTGGGCACACTCAAAGACCTTCACATCCTTCTTCAGTGGTGGGGCTCAGAACTGGCACGGTGCTGCAGGTGAGGCCACTCCTGTGCTGAATTGTCTCCTTTGGCACGCTGGTCATGCTGCATTTGCACCCCAGGATGTGTTTGCCCTCTTGGCTGCCAGGACACGCTGCTGACTCACTTGGAATCTGCTGCTGACCAGCACCCCCAGATCCCTTTTTCCTGTTAGTTGTGTGACTTCAGTGAAACCAGATGGTTAATGTCTGACTGATCTACTGAGAACTGGCTCTTCTCCTTTGTCCAGGTGTGGCCACTGACCCTGGATGTTCGTGGCAGCTTTGTTTGCCTGTGGATTGTTTCCCCTGTTTCGTGACCTTGAATGAGAATTGTGGCTCTGCTGTCACCATGAATAGTTTTGAGGGGGTGCACACAACCTTTTCATCAGCATACTTGACCACAGGCAGATGCTTCTTCAGCGTAAACTTTGGTGACCTCACCAGGTCTCTGTCATTTTGAATTCTGTTCACCGTGGTTGTTTTGCTGTGTTTTAGTGTCCTCTGTACCAAAATAATTGTAGGATCGAATTATTCAACAGCTGCACTGTACTTTTTTTATACAAATAGATGAGAAGTGCACAGAGAGCTGTGCAAAGTGTACATAGCATCTACTAGAAGTAATGATCAAGAGATTCTTGGTCCCAAATCACCATAATTATTATTTTATAACTTTCTATCAGGAGTTCAGCTGTATGTATTGTGCTGAGCAGAAGGATTTTTTTATTTTTTAAAAGGGCCCTTAATAACATGAGTTAGTTTTAAATGTCACTACCTACTCTGCCAAGTCCTTTGGCTTCATGACATAGATATCAGCCATTGAAAAAGGTCTTTTTTTTACATACAGAATTATCCCAGCACCTTTTATAGTCTGGCCAGAATCCATCTGTGGCAAAATATAACTAGAAGATTTGATTCAATAAAGAATTCTTTAAGTAGCTGATCACTTATATTGTTGCTTTGCTCTTGGAAAGACTTTCTGTTCTGAAACGGAGGTTTCCATGTTGGGCTGCAGCAAGTTTTTCCTGTTCAGGATAATGATTTGACACAGCACTAGTGGAATGATGCTGCTGGGTTTTCTAATGCAATTTGCTGGTGTGATCTCTGGTAGAAGATCAAAACTAATCATGCTGTGTTTGATAAGCTGCAAATGTAGTGACAACCATAACTGTATGTTTTCTTACATCACGAAAAAGGAGTTGTTATTATATATGTATAATTATAACTGTGTTTTATGACTCCAGATCTCTAAGATCAAGTCTTCAGGATAACATCAAGGTTTGTGCTCAGTTTTGTCACCTGACAGAGGTGAGAGAGACCTTTCCATCGATGTATCAGTTGGTGTGTGTAGGGGAAAATGAAGGGATGAGGTGAAGGAAGGCAGGGAGGGAAGAGGGCAGAGCATTCACTGACTAAAACCAGAGCTCTGCTGACTGGAGTTTTCTTCCTGTGTGAGCATGAGGAAGTTGTTTAGTTGTGCTGTGGAACTGCAGTGGTAGGAGTCCAACTTATTCCCAGCTTCTGCAGCAGTTCCCAGCTTTCTGGATCTGTTTTTCAGTAATAAAACGATTATCAAAAGACCCAAGAAGGCTGAAAGAAATCTGAAAGTCTGCTTCATTTTGTCTCCACTTCTCTCAGTATTGTGGATCATTAACTTCTGTACACCCATGAGCCAGGTCCAGCTGGTCCAGGAGAGCTGCTTCTACCAGAAAACACTCTTCTGGACTTGAAAAATGGCTTATAAAGCTGTAAATGCTGGACTTTCAACTTGAAACTGGAAATATGAATCTGATCTTAAACAAAAGTACCATTGACAAAAATCAAAGTACATTGTAATAATTAATGTAGTAGAACAGCAATGTTGAAGCAGTGAAAAGAATTTATAGAGCTGGATTATAAAAATCCATTTCATACTGGTAAAACAAACTTGTAAGTTAGTAACAGAAATAACTCGGTGATTAAACATATAACATTAGAAAAATGTCTGCTTTTTCTTTAAAAATATCTATAATTAGGCCTATTGTATATAATGTTTTCAATTTTTTTTTTTTTTATTCCATAAATGTTATCTTGCTGGAATTGGAGCGTCTGGGATGTTTGTTCAGGCCACCTGGAAATCCTTGGTATATCCACTGAATTGTGCAGATGGCCTGTTCCTATATAGTAAACTAATCATGTTCTGATCTGTTGTATTTCCTGTTCAGGTGGGTAACCTGTGAAACACGTGTACAAGTTTGGGAAATTCCAGAATATAACATGGTCTCCTCATTGAAAAACTTCTGTGGAAAGCTCAGTGGGTATTACCCCTTTTTGCTGAACTGGGAGATGACAGTGTCTCTCCTTTCAAACTGGAATTGTTCAGGAGTTGTTTTTCTGCCTGTTCTCAGTTAATTCTCGCATTGTCTGAAATATATTAAAGATCTGTTCAAACAACTGTGCAGATAAAAGTGCAGGAGAACAGTTATAGAAACTACATACGCTATATGAATGTATGGTGTATTAACATTACGTATAGAAAGATATCACTAAATCATTTATTTTCAATGAATTCACACAAAGGTGAAATTTTGAAAGTTTCTTAAAAGTCAACACTGAAAAATAAGGTGATTTTTTAAAAATAAGTAAACTACTGTTGGGAAGAATACCCATAACTATTAATTATACAGCAGTTCTAATAACCTCAAAAGTTGTGTGTAGTTGTTTTTTTTTAAGTTTTGTTTTTTGACGGGAGGGCTTTTCTTTCTCCTGATGGCAGAAAGACAGAAAACATGGTTATCTCATGAAAAAAAAAAAATGATTAGACAAGCATGATCAGAGATGAGGGAACACCCAAGGGACAACTTCACAAGCCTTTGCTCAGTCAACTGTGCAATAAAGTGCAACCTTGTGGAAGTAAAGACACCCGAGAGGCAGAGGCAAGGCTTGTCCCAAACTTGAGAGTCTCTAAGTCTTCTGTAGGTACAGTTTCATGCTAAAATACTTTAAAATTACTCTAGATTCAAACTGTGATTTGTTGCTGGACTTGCCAAAGCATGAAATCAAATGCAATTTTATTATAGCACAAAGGTGCAAATATATACAGTTAAGACTTCTGAGTTTTGTTACTCTGGCAAATGAAGGACTGGTCACTGGTCTGAGCTTGTTAACTCTAACAGCTTGCAGTGATCACTTTATAAAGTAAAAAATTAAAAGGTTGCTTATAGAAGATGTCACATTTGATTTGATATTTCCTTTATCTCCTAAAATGAGTTCTAACTAATATTCAAGAAGTTGCAGACTAGATCAAGCAGTCATATTTTTGTTAATGTATCACATAAACCCCCTCAAACTATTTTCTGATCAGAAAACCTATTTATACTCCATGTATTTAAACAAATAAAGGGCATTGATATCATCTACCAAGACAATGATTTGTTGAAACTTGACTGGATTCTAGCAAGCATATTTTTATATTCTTTCTGGAAGTGGGCAACATGAATGTGACAGTGACTTGGAGGAGTGATGGTTCAGCGAGTGCTGGTGGGATCAGACAGTGTGAGGCAAGTGTTGCTTTGATAGATCTCGGGGGTGCAAAGGCTCTTCACTCACTGCAGAGAAACAAACGGGGCTGCGCTTTCCGTGTGGGCAGCGATCCCACAGTGAGTCTTTGCTCATGTGCCTGGATGTGCAGAGATCTCGAAGGAGTTTGCAAAAAAGTGAGGAGGATTTGGTCCTACTGGAGTGGTGGGCAGTGATCCCACAGACAGGAGCAGAAGTGAGATACATCCATCTCCAAGGAAAAGCTCCAGCACGTATCAAAGAGAAAGGAATCGTCGTCGTGCAGTGATGTTGTTACAGAGAGCTGGTTATGACTGAGCAATTACAGAAGTTCTACACTGGAATGTCACACTGAATCCAGCAGTCAGCTTTAAATGGCAGTAAGTAGCCAGCTTCCCACTAAAACAGTCATGATGTTAGCCAGGGAGCTGCAGAGGCTGTTCTGCACCTGGCATCCCACGCGTGCCGAGGGGATGGAGCGCCTCGTGATGTTGGATGCTCATTGTGCATTGGTGCATTAGGCATTTCTGGGCAGACTTTATCTCTGCAGGCAGATGGTACTTCAGCAGTGTCAGAGAATTCATTCACTAAATGGTGCTGATACTTAGTTTCCTGAAAAAAAATGAGCATTTAAATTTATTTTCAAAAATAATTAAATGCAGGTTTTTGCCACCTGCTCGAGATGTGGTGGGCTGTTTGCTGTTATGGATGTTTTGTATAGGTTTGAGATTTCGGAAAGGTTTAATAATACATTTTCATTGCATTTTATAATGTTTTCTGTTCCCGGATCCTGCGTTGACTAGTGCACCCAAAGATTGGAAATACAGCTAAAGCTCAGGAAGCAGATCAGAAGTAATGTTGAGTCCAGACATGGACATCCATAACTCTTTGGTGGTTCTGCTCCAGACTTTCAGCAAAAAGATCTGCTTTTGCTGCTTCCTTCACAATTATAGTCTGACATACAGATGGAGCAAAATGATTTGACTTTGTTGTTGCAATGCTGTTAGTAACCATTTAAATTCCTGTGCTCTGAGCCTTTTAGAGGTGAAGAACGATTGCACATTGTACTCCTGTGGAGGTGTTGGTGTTTGCTCCTAGAGATGAACTGCCCAGGGGCATCCTTTCCAGTAAAATTGAACAAATGGGTATGAGAATGGCTGGCACACTTTTACAGTGGTTTGTTTAGTTAGTTATCATTTTGTTGTTCCACTGCAGTTGAAGATAAGAAAAGGGAAAAGTGGCTTTTTGTTTGGCTGAATACATAAAAGAGTTCCTGAATGGCTTTCGTTAGATGTTCTCATTTTTAACATTTGTGCAGAGAAGCAAGTATGTAAAAACCCAAGGAAAAGTTGAGTGAAGGTCAACAACAAAGGTCAATATTTACCTGGGGATTTCCTCCAGCGATGTCTGTTTTGTGTGCAACAATGTTTGGTTAAAGAATTAGAAACAAATTTGATTACTTGCCATGACCTTTTTAAACCACCTGCCCTTTTGATCCATGTGATGTCTGCATGTCTGTTTAAAAGTTTTGGCAGTTTTTCTTCTTACATCATTTTTTTTAAGACAGGTTCTTGCTGCTACAAGAACCTGCTGGTGGAAAACTTTCTAATTTAAAGTGTATCTTCTGTGCTGGTAATTTCAGAGCTGGCCTAGCCAGTTCTGCTTTCAACAGATTTTGTGTTTTCAGGCTTAAGATAGGCTGCCTAAATCTTTGGCTTCTAGATAACTGTCGTCTTAAAAATAAAACTAAGTATTTGAAATTCATATGAAGCTAGAATAGAAACAGCTTCTCTCCAAACTATGTTTTGTACAAAACTTCATAGATAAAATTAAAGCAAATGCATGTTTGCCTGTTTGAGCTTGCTGACATGTTACCCACATGGTGCCTGATCTGTGCTGAAGGGAGAACATTTTCTGTGCTCCACTGTTGCTTGTGCTTCCATCGCATGGAATCAAAGGAATGCAGGGCCATGAGCTAGAGATAGAGGTTGAAAGGAACTTTATCTTGTTATTACTTCCTTCAGGCTTTCTGTAAAGTGGGCAAATTGTTAAAATCTGTTCAGAGCTTGTTCAGTGTTGTGGTAAAGTGAAAATACACCCCTGCATGCCAGCTGGGTTGGGGTTTATTTGTGCTTGAATGATGCTCTGGAGAAGCACCTTTCACACAGGCCCAGGTGTGTGGTGCTATAGCCAAATGGTAGAAGAGTTCACCTGGTAGACATTGTAAGTTTTATTTTTGCTGGAAACAGTGGGAAGATATCAATGGCCAGTTCTATGTGCGTGTGTCAGCAGCATTATATTTTGGGTGTGTGTATGTGCCTTGGGTCTCTGACCTACACTAATGTCTCATTGCTGTAGAAAAGTGACTGGAATATTACTGTCCAGTGGCTGAAATTTGGGAATTACTGAGCATGAGCTTTGATACGATACAGCTGTTGATGCCACCCTTTTTTTTTTTTTGTCAGGTTCTACTTTCAAATGTCACTTTCTGGAAATGCTGGCCACTGAGAGGGCAAGTGTGTGCCTGGAAAACCCACTGTGGAGATCACATGCCTGCATTCTGGGTTCACTTTTGTGTATTTTAGATACTTTGCTAATATTTTCATGCACTCTTTTAGTTTCTGAGGTATGTGTGCTCCCTGCAGCACCCTGCTGACTCCCCTCTTGGAACAGATTGATGCTCTATATGGAAAATCAGAGGCTTTACCATCTAGGCAGTGAAACCTATTGATACACTTACAAGTGATGCTCCCTATTAGGTGTCAGATCATTGTCTGCTTAAGATGCCAGTCAGCAGGAGAATATGAACTTGCTGGAATAAAAAACTACAATATGAGTGAGAAGCAGGCATGGTGCCCAGATCTCAGATGAAATTTTTGGCAGATCCTGTATGATCCTGTGACCAAGCATCGTGATGACCATTTTAGATCTCGAATACGAGTATCCCTCATGGTGGAAGTGTGGAAGGTGGTTGGTCTGGGGAGGTCTGTGCACAGGGTGGAGGATTGGAAGAGGCAGGGCTCTTTTTTTGGAAGAATGCCCTTGGCAGGAGTAGCTGTTGGTGGAGAGGACAGAGCCAGGAGTGCTGCTGGGGGTGCAGAAACTGTGGGAACAGCTCTGGCAGCACCAGTCTCCTGTGGTTGTGCTCTCCCAGCAGCATTCAGAAATGCTTTCTTGCAAAAGCTTCCCTTCCTTATCTGTTTTTCGACCTGCTCTGGCAACATGTGCAGCCTGAATAGCCACATACACGTTATCAGGAATCTCACAGAGTGAAGAAAACGAGCCCTTTCTGCGTTGTTACTGTGTCTGTAATGGACTGGCAAGGGGCTGGAGCAGGGCCAGCTCTCTCTGCCAGAACAAACAGCATTTCTGGGGCTGTCGAGCTACCCTGGCACTGAATATTTAGTTAAAGGTTTAGTACTGGAAATGCATGAACAATTAAGACTTCATTTCCTAAATGGAGTGCATTTTGTGATTATAGAAGAGAACACACCAGTTGGGATTTAGTGTATTTGGGGCCTCAACACGGCCTTACACAGGGAAACCTGCTCTTTACAGAAGAGCCCACTGAAGACAAGACAAACCAAAGTTTTCACCGTATTGTACTTTATAGAGTGAGATTTATCTACACCAAAGAAAGCTGCAAGTGTAATTCAAAACACTCTTTCAAATTATGTAGGTTATTGCCTCTTCTGTAAAGCAAGACAAAATGTTGCTGTAGAGATCATTTTATCTTTCCTTTGTATTTATATATTTTTTTCGTACTTTTCACTGAGCTTTTTCTGTGTAGAGATTTACTTGTACCTTCTAAATGTTGGGAATGGTGACATCAAGCACTTGTAGTGGTAGATAAAATATAAAATATTAAAATTTTAAGTTAGAATGCATTTATCACAATGAATTATTTAATTTAATCATATGTTTATTTACTTTTGTGGAGAAACAAAAGAAAGGTGAAAATATTTCTGGATACACCGAAGGCTTTTTTTAGTTTTAGTTCAGCTATTTCTATGCAGATCTTTTGCTGTTCTTTCTTGATTTTTATATTCCCTGTAAACTGCTGAAGTGAGTGGTGCATTACTGCAGGTGACATTAGCCAGCAGGAGCAGATGTGCCTGTCTCTGGAATTGTTTGGAAATCACTGCTCTCCCCTGTCTGTTCTCCCCCTCCCATAGACTATAACTCTGTTTGGAACTGCTGCAATTAGAAGCTGAGGTGGTGTCTGTTTGGTTTCCAAGCAGTTTATGAGGCAAAAATCTCAAGGTCTTTAACTTAAAAAAGCCCTGCCAGTCGTTTTGCTCTGGAGCAGTGCTCTGTAGATGGCAGCATTGGTAGGCCTGACTTCCCTCTGCTCTCAAACGAAGAGCCAAGAGTGGGGAACTGCAGGCATGTTCTGCTTCTGAATACAAATATAGAAGTAGCTCTTGGTATTTTACTTACAGAATAAATTGAAGTTGCTTCATAGCCCAGTGACTTATGGCTCATTTCAAGGCTATACTACTGTACCTTTTTTTTTTAATAAATAATTTACACTTCTACTTGGACACATTTTTTTTCAACCTGTGCATGATAAGCTTTATTTGTGAGACTGGAAGGTATTAACTAGATTAGTTATTGGTCCTCTTATCTGGTTAGATATATAATATTTTCTGGCTTAAGCTCTTTAAATAGCTCTATTTAAATAACTCTATGATGCAGGCATCATTATTGTTCTGTGTACTCCTGCTGAATTATTTTACACCTGGTGTTTTCTGGCACTCACATATCCTATTTTTTTTTTTTTTTT